>NW_022280058.1:2578169-2616284 GCF_004355925.1 Anarrhichthys ocellatus | reverse complement strand
TGTGTGTGTGTGTGTGTGTGTGTGTGTGTGTGTGTGTGTGTGTGTGTAGATGGAGGGAGGTGAGACTGAGAGTAAATATAAAGAGCTGGACACATATTGTTTGTTGATCATTATTCTGTTTAAAACTATGAAGTCCATTTACACTGAAACCTTTATTCTGGTTATTATTGGGCTTTTGGAGTATGGGGACCACTTCTTTCTATCAAATAGACGCTTGCATACACAACAGTAACGTGCAACACTGGATTTCTTTCGACCGATTCAACCATCCAGTTATTCTCAGAAACATGACAGTCCTAAGTGCACAATGACAAAAGTAGGAAAGGCTAAGAGAATAACCTCAGAATTATTTTTTAAGATGCATTATTTGGGAGATGATGAAAGTCTGGTTTTAATATATATTCTCTGCCATTTATTTTTCTCCTACAGGTGCTCATCCGTGTCATTGACACCAACAACCACCGGCCACAGTTCTCTCAGCAGGTGTACGAGGTGAACGTCCCTGAGGACAAACCAACAGGGACTGAGGTCCTGCAGATCAGCGCCACGGACAGAGACGAGAAGAACAAGCTGACCTTTACGCTGCTGAGCAGCACCGATCCCTTCAGCCTGAGGAAGTTTCGACTGGACCCGGGAACAGGCACTCTGTACACCGCCGAGCGACTGGATCACGAGACTATGCATCGTCACATCCTCACTGTCATGGTATGAACCAACGAACGCTGACACTAAATTGTGAGACGTTCCTACATGCGGTTTCATTTAGTTTATTTTTTAATTGTCTGCCTTATTAGAAAATTAAACATCCGTGAAATTAAGATAAGCTTGTTTGTCGCTATGCTTTTGAAAACATGAATAGTTTGCTGTTTTACTGTGTTACTATTCAGGAACGAATTATCCCTTGAGGGCTGTAAGACTCATGCCTTTCCCTGTTTTTCTTCCCTTTCGTCCTCCCTCCTATGTCTGTCTGTCTCCTTCCAAATTGGTCTTCTCCAGGTTCGAGACCAGGACATTCCAGTAAAGAGGAACCTTGTGCGTGTTATTGTCAATGTGGACGACACCAATGACAATGCACCCTGGTTCATAGGCACTCCTTACTCTGGACGTGTGTTTGAGTCCGCAGCAGTAGGCGCGGCTGTGCTCCAGGTTACAGCTCTTGACAAAGACAAGGGCTATAACGCAGCGATTGTCTACAGCATTGAATCAGGTAAATGCACACAAAGTTGCTGTGCCACTCTGTTGATCCGAAGTTTCCCTAGTTATTTTTTTTCCTCATAGCAGAAAGCTTCCATTGTAATCAAATGCAAATGGGATCAGCTCGTAAAAAATGCATGAGTCATTTTGAGCCTTGCTGCCCACTGGATCTTGATCATGAATGGAATACTTTACTAAGAGTAGGAGAATATTGAAGACTTTGTCTAGAGGATCTCCCAATACATGAGAAATGGGTATATCCCGCCTCAGAGTTTCCCACGATGGTTTTCTCCTACAATATGCTGTTGTAAGAGACATGCAAGAAAAACGTGTCCCTCATCTCTTCGTTTGAATATATGCATATTTGACATAGCTAAGATGACTTGCTGTAATTCAATTGTAGCTTGCTTTGTTCTGTGTGAAACTGATGAGGATGACTGGCTTGGAAAGTACTTTACCATTTCTGAAATTACAAATGCTCATCAACCACACCTTCCTGATACAACACGTAGAAAACATATATATACCATATATGTTTTGCATCACCAGGCACATATCACAGGTCATTAATATATTCTACTTTTGTTGTCTCTTTCTTGCAGGAAATGTTGCAAACTCATTTGCCATCGACCCGGTTCTTGGGACAATTACAGTAGCCAAAGAGCTTGATCGCAGCAGCAAGACCCTGTTTGAACTCACCATTAAGGCTTCTGATAGTGGAATACCTCCACTGTCAACTACAGCCACTGTACACATTGTGGTTACTATTTCTGACAATGCAGCCCCCAAATTCACCGAAAAAGAGTTCTCTGCAGAAGTCAGTGAATCAGTCCATCCGGGAAGTTTCGTGAGCTTGGTCACAGCCGACAGCCAGTCGTCTATTTTCTATCAAATAAAAGGTGGCAACATCAACAACGCATTTGATATAAACCCTAACTCAGGAGTGGTTGTGACCCAGAAAGCTTTAGATTATGAGGCCGCCTCTCAATACAAGCTGATCATACAGGGCACCAACATGGCGGGACTTGCCAGCAACGCAACTCTTCTGATTCACCTAAAGGATGAAAATGACAATGCTCCAATATTTCTCCAGAAAGAATTCAAAGGGGTAATCAGTGAATCGGCCCCCGTCAACAGTGTTGTTCTTACTCATGAAAACACCCCTTTTGTCATTCGTGCGTCTGATGCTGATTGCGACCAGAATGCCATGCTCATCTACCAAATTGTCGAACCTTTTGCTCATAACTATTTCGCCATTGACTCAAGCACTGGAGCCATCAGAATCACAACGGCTTTTGATTATGAACAGAAGAGTGTTTTCCGCTTCACAGTCCAGGTCCATGATTTAGGAATGCCACGCCTGTTTGCAGAGACGCCAGCCAACGTGACCATTGAAGTAATTGATGTTAATGACTGTCCACCAGTTTTTAGTCAAGAACTGTATGAGACAACCGTCATTGTGCCAACATACAAAGGAGTGGAAGTCATGAAAGTGAACGCCACAGACTCAGATTCTGGGCCTAACTCCAAACTTCTCTTCTCCATCTCTGAGGGAAATATTGGTGATAAATTTAAAATTGATCCAATCACAGGCATAATTTCTATTCAGAATGTCTCACAGCTCAGGAGCAGATATGAAATAAAGGTTAGGGTTTCTGATGGTAGATTTGCCGCTGTTGCTACAATAAAGTTACATGTGAAGGAAAACAAAGAGAGTAAACTGAAGTTCACCAGGGAATCCTACAAGGCCAATGTCCAAGAAAACCTTTCCGAGAAGAAAACACTCGCAGTCATTGCTGCTGTTGGGAACCAGGTGAACGAGCCCATGTTTTACAGAATTTTGAACCCTGACAGCAGATTTCAAATCAGCCACACATCTGGAGTAATCTCAACCACTGGGATTCCATTTGATCGAGAGGCACAGGACACATTTGATATAGTTGTCGAGGTCACCAGAGAGGACAAATCTGAAGATGGGGCTCATGTTCTAATAACTGTGACAGTGGAAGATGTAAATGACAACAAACCTATGTTTGTAAACCTTCCCTATCACGCCCTGGTCCAGATGGATGCAGAGGTAGGCCAGGTCATCCGACAAGTCACAGCAGTGGACAAAGACAGTGGCCCGAATGCAGAAATCCATTATCACCTAGAGGATCACCAGGAGCACTTTCAAATTTCCCCCTCTGGTGAAATCTCCCTCAAAAAGAAATTTGAGAAGGATTCGCTCAACACAGACTTTGTTATCGTTGTTATGGCAAAAGATAATGGAGAGGTAACACTCTCAGCAGAAGTAGAAGTTCCAATAACAGTTGTGAACAAAGCAATGCCTGTGTTCGAGAAGCCTTTTTACAGCATTGAAATCCCTGAAAACATCCAGTTACACACACCTGTTCTCCATGTACAGGCCAATGATTCTGAAGGCCCTCGTATTGTGTACACCATCTCAGAGGGAGATCCTTTCAAACAGTTCTCAATTGATTTCAACACAGGTGTAATTCATGTGATTCAGCATCTGGACTTTGAGACACATCCTGCCTATAAGTTAAATGTAAGAGCCACAGATTCTCTGACTGGAGCACACTCTGAAGTGTTTGTCGATATCATTCTGGAAGACGTAAATGACAACGCCCCTGTGTTCCTGTCAAAGGCCTACCATGCCAATATTTCAGAGGCCTCTGTCATTGGTACCTTCATTTTGCAAGTTGATGCCAAAGATTCTGATACTGGTAATAACCAAGAAGTATTCTTTCAGCTGGTTGAAGAGAAGGGGAAGAATTCAAATTCTTTCACCATTGACCGTGACACAGGAATGATCTCTACAGCTCAAGTTCTTGATCATGAGGAGATCCAGCAGCACAAGTTGAGAGTCCGGGTTGTGGACGGAGGCGTTCCATCCCTATCCAATGATGTCATTGTGACGATAGACGTTACAGACCTCAACGACAACGCTCCAATATTTTCAGAGCGCACTTATAAGACTACTATTAGTGAACTGGCCCCACGTGGACACTTCATCACCCAAGTCCAGGCATCTGATGCTGATAGCTCAGACTCCAATAAGTTGGAGTTCTCCATAATATCCGGTAATGACGATCAGAACTTTTCCATCGACAAACACACAGGCGCCATTGCCATTTCCAACCACCGTAGGCCACATATGCAGCCTCTTTACAACCTAAATGTATCGGTATCAGACGGTGTATTCAGAAGCTCAGCCCTCGTCATGGTAACAGTTACTGGTGCCAACTTCCACAACCCCACCTTCTCTCAGGTGGACTATGTGGTAGAGCTCGTTGAAAACTCACCTATTGGTACCTTGGTAGCAGAAGCAAAGGCGACAGATGACGACGAAGGCATTTATGGGCAAATAACATACCTAATTGTCAATGACTTTGCAAAAGACAAGTTCTCTGTCAATGAAGACGGAGAGATTTTAACTCTTGAGAGCCTTGATCGTGAAAATACCATCGAAAAGGTTATTCCTATTTCTCTCATAGCTAAGGACGGCGGTGGAAAAGTAGGCTTTTCTGTAGTCAATGTCATTCTCACAGACGTCAATGACAATGCCCCACAATTCAGGGCAGCTGACTACAAAGCCACTATTGCGTCAGATGTCCCAAGGGGAACCTCTGTGGTTAAAATTGCTGCTTCAGACATGGATGAGGGAAGCAATGCTGACATTGAGTACTCAATCGAAGCAGATGTTGAAAACGTGGAAGAGAACTTTGAAATCCACCCAACCACTGGGGTCGTTACAACCAAAGAGAGTCTCATCGGACTTGAAAATGAGCTCTATGCATTCTTTGTGAGGGCGAAGGATACCGGGAATCCACCCAAACATTCTGTTGTACAGGTTTACATTAGGATTGTTGCACCAGAGACACCCATTCCAAAATTCGCTGAAACACATTACCGCTACACAATTGCTGAAGACCTTCCCATTGGCACAGAGATCGATGTAATTCAGGCTGAGAGTGAGCAACCCGTCGTTTACAGCCTTGCGAAGGGCAACACCCCCGAGAGCAATGAAGATGAGGTCTTTGTTGTCGACAGAGACAGTGGAGCCTTGAAGCTTCAGAAAAGCCTCGACCATGAGATGACCAAGTGGTACCAACTCACTTTGCTTTCCCAAAACAAACATGAGAACTACGAGATAGTAGCATCTGTAAATGTTAACATCCAAGTGAAAGACCTGAATGACAATAAACCTGTCTTTGAGTCAGACCCTTATGAGGCCGTCACTGTGGAAAACCTTCCGAGCGGGACCCAAGTGATCCAAGTCAAAGCCACCGACCAAGACTCTGGAACCAACGGCCATGTTGTTTACAGCCTCGACCCCAAGCAGAACTCGCGGGAGATCTCCGAGCTGTTTGCTGTTAACAGCGAAACTGGATGGGTGACCACCTTAAAAGAGCTAGACCGTGAAAAGACGAACAAATACACGATCGCCGTCCTAGCCACAGACCAAGGCGACAAAGTCCAACACTTTAATGGCACCAGAGTGGAGGTAACGGTCGCCGACGTGAACGACAACCCGCCCCGCTTCACTGCAGAGATCTACAAAGGCACAGTTAGTGAAGATGACCCTCCGCCCAGCGGGGTGATTGCCATCCTCAGCACCACGGATGATGATTCTGAGGACATCAATAAACATGTGAACTACTTCATCACAGGTGGGTGTTTATTATTTTGTGAAACACATTAGCAGTATGCCATGAGAGTTTACTCGATAGTCCTTTGTGTTTTTCATAAACAGAGCTTAGAGTGGGGTTATCCGTTTATGCCACTTAATGTGATGATAATATCTCATCTTTGAAACATTATACAATTCTATTATCTGTTAGGAGTCTTGAGTTATCGCCTAATCTGCCAAAGCTCAAGGCAAATATTAAGGTCATCATGATACAGAAATGTATAATTATCTGAATAATGCTTTGAAATAGGCTGGGGGGAAATACTTTGTCTAGTGCTAATTAGCATGTGTGAATAACTATGCCAAGTCTGGGAATATTAAGAGGAATCCGAGTCCAGCATTAGTTCATGTACATTTTCGGTTTGTGGTATTGCTTGTGTACCAAACAGATTTGATTTAGAAGTAAGGATTGGCTTTGAGAAGCAGTGATGAATTCTTAAAAGATGATTTCAGTAATTATTGATAGGTATTTTGTGGAATGCATTTTAAAATTCAGGCCAGAGCCTTAGCCTTGTGTCTTTTTAATGCGTCTGCTTTCCTGCCTCTGAGTTGTTGATCATTCTGAAGTGGTATATTTCTTTTTAACACCAAACAGGAGGGGACCCACTTGGCCAATTTGCCATCGAACACATTCAGAATGAATGGAAGGTCTCTGTCAGGAAGCCCTTGGACCGTGAAGAGAAGGACAATTACCTTCTTAACATTACAGCCAGTGATGGCATCTTTACTGCCAAAGCCGTCGTGGAGGTCAAGGTGCTGGATGCCAATGACAACAGCCCTGTATGCGAAAAGGTAAAGTCCATTTTTTTTTCTCGACTGTGTCGGAATTTCTCTGCACTTCGTTTGCGTTTGTTGTGCCCTTTTCTTCCTATTCACTTTCATTTCTCTCCCTCTTCCATTTTCCTTCCCCCCAGTCCCTGTACAGCGAGAGAGTCCCAGAGGACTCCCCCGCCGGCAGGCTCGTCTTGCAGGTCTCTGCTACAGATGCTGACATCCGCTCAAACGCCCAAATCTCTTACGAACTCCAGGGAGTTGGATCTGAACTCTTTATCATTGACTCTGACACAGGTGCGTGTATCTTGTGTAAAATGCTTATGTGTACGAAGAACAGTATTGGTTGTGTGACTTTTTTGTGTTCAGTGTAAAAAAAGCAATATATTCCATATGATGAATACATTCATCGTTTCTTTAATTGTTGAAGCCTTTTTTGTCCACAGTCATTGAGTTAGATTGCGTTCCAGCTGTGTTGTAAGTTATTCTGAATATCGGGAAGCAGTATGTGGAACCCTCCTGTTAAAGTCTCTCATGAAACACTCTTGGTCCTCGGCTTGGAGCCACAAAATCAAAAAGGCAGCTCAGCACGACAGCGAGTCTTACATTCTACACTCTTAAGATTTGAAAATAGTGATAATGTTTTGTTTTTTATTTGTTTCTGTATACAACAGAAATCATTATTAGAAATAGAGGAGGCAAGGGGGTATTTTCTTCTGCCCAGTTATTTACTTATTCATTTTTAAAAGAGCCAAGAACATTTCCCAGCGGGGCAACTTAAAAGACCCATAGTGGCACTAAAAACACAGAGTTGCACACTAAAATTCAATTTATGGCCGCTATACTTCTTGCCTGCAAATAATTTCTTGTTGGAGACCCTCTAAATCAGAGATTCCATCTGGCTGCTGGGATGCAAAATGAGAGCAGGAAAAAAAAAGAAAGAAAAACAATGCCAGTTAATCACCGCCAACGTGGTTTTAAAATAAATGCCAAGTTAACGCATGAAAGGACAAAACAAACTAAGCCAGTAGATTTAAACAGCTATCCGACATGTCTGCTGATGCATAGAATCCCTAAGTAATGGCAAAACTCTGCTTTTAATATGCTGAGAGACTGAAACCGAGTCAACAATACCATCCAGCTGTCTTTTGGCAACCGTCAATATTCAGCTTCCAGCAGCAGTGCTACTGTTATGGAGAGGGGATGTTATTTTTTTTCACTGCAGACAAGTAGGATTATTGCAGATGAGGACCGCCAAGAGGCTCTGGAGTTTTCCAGAGAGGTTGTGGTAATGTTGGCTGCCTCACCTCCCAGGACACTTCCAAGCTGCTCTTAGCTGCCAACTCCGATGGTTCCCTTCATCCTTCCACTCTCTTTGCTCTATTCTTCCTGCTTTCGCGCGTCAATTATTTATTTATTCCCCTCTTCTCACTCTTGAAAGCCATCGGTTATTTCAATGTTTTTTTACATGGTTAGTAGACAGGACACAAGAGGGTTCCAGTGCTTTAGAGTATATTGTACATGGTTTGTCTTCTGATACCCCTGTCTGTATGTTGAATGTGTTTTATGTTCTTTAAATAGCATATGAAATCCTTCTAGTGTCTTGTGTGTTTTTGTGTGTTTTGCTCAAAAGCCTTCTGTCTTACCTGCAGGGGAGTTGAAGACTTCGCAGCCCCTCGACCGAGAGGAGCAGGATGAGCACAGGTTCAGAGTGCGGGCGGTGGACGGAGGAGGGCGCTACTGCGAGGCCGACGTCCACATCACCGTGGAAGACGTCAACGACAACCCGCCTCAGTTCTCCTCTGATCCCTACACCATCACGGTCTTCGAGAACACAGAGATGGGCACATATGTGGCAAAACTGCTGGCCAACGATATTGATTCTGGTGAGTTCATTCTCAGTCACGTTTCCATGACTGTGTGTTCGAGAAACAATCAGTCCGTTAACTTAAAAAAATGTAATGTAAAGTGAATCCAGTACTGTAACGTGGGCTAAGCCCCGCCTCCATTTTGCTGGTCTTATCAGCTGTAGTTAGCTAGCTAATGCTAGTTTTATGAGTTGCTTGTTACTTGAGTAGTTGACTTGTTTTGAAATGACAGCTCTATAAAAAGGGTCTGAAATAAATACAAATATGTCGTTGTCAAAAAAGCCATGATTAGACACTTTTTAATATTAAAACTATGTTTTGGATACACTTTTGAGAGCTCTCATGCTTAAAATACAAATCAAAGGTAAACAAAAGCATTACTCAAGGTCAGAATAAAAAAAAAAAAAAAAAGCACCGTTGATTCAAATACCGTTTTTAAAAGGGGGTTTAGCATCATAGTATACAGCATGCATATGCATCTTGGCTAAATGCTGACTCACTATGCACGGGTTATTATCTTTCCTTTATGCGACGTCATTACACTAAATGGCGAGAGGGAAGGATAACAAAAGTGGAATTTCATGAATGATCAACCCCTCAAATTAAAAGCTCCATTACACTCTAATGAAATTTCTCTCTCTGAAGCTGAATTCTCAAAAGGGCTGATTGTAATTTTCCATTTGCCTGGTGCAAAGCCACGGGGCCACATATTTATCTGCGGCTTCTTCACCTTTCAGCAAGCATTGCCGACCACCGAGAGGCTCGCGTGTGGATAAGACTGAGAACTCACACCACGCAGTTAAACAGTCATTTCAAGCTCCTTGAGACTTTATCCAGGAAACCATTGGACCTGCCGTTCCAGATTACACCTTTACTTTAGTGGAACACAAGCCATTCGACGCCTTCACTTTCTATTTCCCCCCTTTTTTTTCAGTCCCTTGTTTTGGGTGGACTGACAGCTTGACAGGACGAAACGGAGCTAGAATTGGATCCCTCAGAGAGAAACCTTAAATAGTGAATGGAAAGCGACGGTATTAAGACATGTCTTCCCTGAGGCTTAACTGCCACACAATTTGCTCACATTTTGGATATCAAGGATAAGGGTATTTGAAGGAGGGGTGGAGAAAAAAAGGTGCTTCCTGCAGTTTAGCCAGGGGCAATAATTATTTAGAGTTACACTGAGTGAAAGCAGAGCGGGATTTGATTATTATTTCCCTCACATGTGGGTATCACACACATTGAGATTTTTTTTTTTTGTGTGTGTGTGTGTGTGTGTGCCTGTCTACTATTTTTTCTATTTAGGTTCTAACTTAAAGCGCAGCTGGGCAAGTCCCAAGCATTAAGTAGAGTGTACAAGAAGAATTTGGTGTTTAGCTTTGACCCAGTTCACTCAGGCTTCAGTCAACTGTCTTAGCAGGCAAACATCAAAATGTGAAGCCTCCTCCGAAGAGAATAGAGATATTTGACTGTGCATAGCTCTGCCAGGATTCATTCTTGGCTCTGGCTGCTGTGTGCCACTGCCTCAAAGATCCACCTGCCCATTTGGCTGGAAGGCGTCTGCTACTTAACAACATTGCTGCTCCTCAGTTCAGCCTGCTGTTGGAATCGCTGAAAGGGCAGCACTTAGCAGTGCGGAATAGTTCAGAACCAGACTGACAAACAGATCCAGACTGGTGGCCGTGATCTGACAAACTAAAGTTATGCGAGTACACATTCCTTCTATGATTTGGCCTTATCCTTTTATCACTCTGTCTCTCTCTGCACTGCCTCGCTGTTGTTATTTTCTTCTTTCAATTCCTCATATCCCTCCATTCTGGAGGAATATGAAAATGCTGTGCTTTGCCACCGTGGTGCTGCACCACATTCATACGTGTTCTTGACAATCTCGCCTCCAATAGTGTAGAGAAAGATGCCTTAAAGTGCCAGCTGTCCTCAAAATGAAATATGTTGTTGTTGCTTTTAAGATTAGTGTGCATTTAGAATAATTGCCGATTGACATTATTACAGAGATTTACATTAATACTTTGCTGTACAACATTGTCTTTAATGGGGAACTGCACCCATTTTCAAAATGCATACATGCTATTCCTACGGCATAAGACACAACACGAACAATTCTCCCAAAACTATTGTGGAACTGCTCCATAGACAATGAATTGGGAGAATTGTATAGTTAATTAATTAGGGCTGTGCAAAAATATCAATATAGCTTACTATCGCGATCATTCTTTCGACGATAGTGTATCGATACATCCGCGACTAGTATCGATACATCCTGGCTTAAACAGATTTAAAATGTTCTATAAATTGGGCCCACTGGTGGGACTCTACGCCATCGGGTTCGCCATCTACCCGAACCCTAAATGGAATGTTTGGGTAATTTGCAAAGCTAGATATTTTTAAATGTGCTCAAGAATTCACACGAGTACAGAAACGATGACCAGTTATGTTTAAATATCGCCACACCAATCACGACACATCGTCAGGTAGGGACAAGCGTGTCTTGCCACGGTTAGCTAGCTAACCGTCTCTGGTACGGGGTGACAACCTGCGGCAGTAAAAGCTGTGGTGAAGATATATTACCCAGAATGCATTGAATGTGGATTATAATGGCAGGCAGTGAGAGGTGAGGGTTCGCAGAATATTTATTTTTGCCATTACAGCTGACAGAAGCATAACTCATATTTACAGCTTAGGTTTTTTGCTTCCTTTTTTTTTTGTTTTTGTCATTTATTTGGGAAGATGGTCCTTGGGATATTTATATCACTCAGAAGTTGGCCTTAAGTTGTAAAATGTTGAGAACCCGTGTTATAGACAACATAGAGAGTGTCATCTATTACGCGACAGTATTAGAATGTTGTGAGTATTTGGGTACATATTCCGTCACAACACTAAGAAACAATATGATTAAGCTCATTTGGGTTTAAAAATGAATACAAACACTCCCAGTCATTGTCTATAGAACGGCTCCACACATGGAAATATGGAAACAACATATTGGAATTATTAATTTAGGGTGTGTTCTCCTTTAATATACGGCTGCAACTAAGAAGTGTTTTTCATTAATCTGCTGACGTATTTTCTCGTTGAATCACTTACGTACTTGTTCGTCTACTTTGATATAAACTTTCCAGCCGTGGGACTGAGATGAGCAAACACCCATAAACTTACCTGCATGAGGCAATTTAGCCAATAGAGAGTCGGCTCAATTCACTTAACTACCATTAAGCAACTGTCTCAAGGATGATCACACCAGATAAAAGTGATGGGAAACTATATAAGCAGGGCTCCCCGTGGTGGACTCTCCAGCATCATAATGAGATCCACGGAGGACGGGGGGGGCACTTACCTGATAGATTGGAATATAATAGCGTATTCCAAATGGAGGCCACCTGCAGAAAGGCATTATGATTATTATCGTGATCCGTCTCTGTCTTGTTGCTGGGAGCGTCCTGCTAGTGGGAGGACATGAGTTATGAGGATGGCATGGATTAAGGCGTTTACAGCTCCTGTTTATCAGAGGCTGTATGAAAGATGGATGTGTCGGAATGAGAGGAGAGGGTGGCGATTTTAATCATTCAAGAATCAATACATCAATATACAAATCAATATGCTTGTTACGCCCTGTACTTAAAGGAGTATTTCTGTTGATGTGGCTATTTATCTCATGGTGTGAAGAAAACATTTCACTCAGCAGGTAAATTGCTGAGATGTGGGTACAGGGACAGGTTGTAAACTGAGAGGTATCGCATCTTAACAGACAGGAATGATTATGTAAAGACTGCAAAAAAAATAACTTTTTCTTACCTTTTCTGTCATGCCAGGTCTTAACAGCGACATCCTCTACTCGTTGGTCAATTCTGCTGATGGATTTTTCTCCATCGACGAGCACAGCGGCTTGGTGAGCCTGGAACGCGCCCTGGACCGCGAGGTGCAGTCGACGTACGAGCTGAAGGCCCGCGCCAGTGACCGGGGCTCCCCGCGCCTCTCCTCACTGTGCCAGGTGGTGATCTCCGTCCTGGACATCAACGACAACCCGCCGGTGTTCGAGCACCGCGAATACACCGCCACCGTGCCGGAGGACGTGGCGGCGGGCTCACAGCTGCTCAGAGTGCAGGCGGCCAGCCGGGACACGGAGGCTAACGGAGAGATCTCGTACGGCATCATCAGTGGGAACGAGCACGGCATGTTCAGCGTGGACCCACACACGGGTATGTGGGAGCATTTCATACATGGCTCTTAGCTCAGCTTTGACTGTGCTCTTAGCTTTCTTCTTATTGGTGGTGTAACAAATACTTAAGTATTACTTCCAATCCAATTAAAACTACTAATTATTACTAAATCAAATTACATTTCTACTGTCACCACCGGGATTAAAGGTAGCTTTTGCAGACTGCCATCAAGCAAACATTGATGTAAACTATGCACAACGAAAATGTTTTTGAATAATTCATTTTTCTAAAGATTTTTGCCAGGAAGGACATATGTTTATCAGTTTGTTTGGCTTCAAGGAGACACAACAATGCTGATTATTTTGTTTACACCGAGACGTCCTCGGGGCACGGGGAGTTAAACATCAGGAGCTTCATTGCCCAGGCCATGTAATTGTTGTGGAGTCTACACAGTCTGCATTCCTGTCTTAACATTATCATGGCATCATGCTACATTGCCTTGGGGAAGGAATGACTCACTAGTAGGTTATCCCTTTGCAAAAAAACAGCTTCAAATACAACACATACGAATAAAGAAGCACAATGTTTTTCATCAAATTCATGATTTTGGTGTGTTGTGGTATCATAGGTGTTATTGTTTTTTTTTACCTTTTTAGATAATAATTGGTAGTGTGAGTTCACAACATGGCACCAGCTCTCCCTCTCTTGACTTCCTGCTGTCTCTTTGCCGTCTCCAGGTGACATCTTTGTGATTGAGCCGTTGGACTACGAGGTCTCCCACGAATACTACATCACCGTAGAGGCTACAGATGGAGGCTCACCGCCGCTCAGCGACATGGCCACTGTGAACGTCAACCTGACCGATGTCAACGACAACAGACCTGTCTTCAGCCAGGATGTCTACACGGCCGTCGTCAGTGAGGACACGGAGCTGGGAAAGACTGTGATGGCGGTAGGAATATACTACTCGAACAATAGACACTGGTTGTAAGGGCAGTAACCCTTAATTAAAGCTGCAGGCAGGGTGAAAGCCATTTTTATCTCTCTCTGGCTTAACTTTCCTCCAGCTAGATCTGCCAGACTGTTCACCTTCTCACTCATCGTCTTTAATTTATTCTCTCACAGCCTCGCTCCTCTCTGCCCATTACTCACTGCATACACTATCACATATCCGCACGTGTGGCAAATCACCATCTGGTGGCACAGCTAAATCAGGACCAATGTTCTTCATGCTCGCTGCACCCCTGTTCTCGTGCATTATCTGACACACATGCTCAAACGGTTTAATTGAAAGGCATTCGACTCATTAAGCCTGTCTCCGAGATAAGGCATTCTCTACCTTCTGCATGTTAAATGTTCCCTCCATCCATTTCTGTCTACTCTCTCGTCCCTCCTCTCATAAAAGACCTCTGCGTATGGCCATTTATCTGTGTGTCTAATGTACCTGCTTATAAATGATCTATCACAAAATTAGATTTTAATAACTGCCATTGTCTCACACTTCCTCACTGTCTGTTCATTTCCCTGGAGATGTCTATCAATATGTGACCCCGGGTGGGTTTTAAGACTGTGTGTGTGTATCTGTGTGTGTTTTGGAGAAGGGTACGCAGGAGAAAAAAAAAATGTATGCATCTGTATGATGTTGTGATAGTAGGGCTGCCACTAATGATTATTTGCATCATCGGTTAATCGGACGATTGATAAAAGATGAGTCGTTTTGTCTATAAAATGCAAGACAATAAGGGACAAATTCCACCCCAGTTTCTAAGAGCCCAGATGTCTTCTTTTGTTCGACCAACAGTCCAACCAAAACCAAAAGGTATTCAGTTCACAATGATATAACAACAGCAAATCTGAGATATTGGAGAAACTGGGACAAGAAAATGTTTTCCATCTTGATTGACATCACATTTTTCCCACCCCCCTTTAAACCGGCGACGAGTACCGACAAACACAACTGTAGAACCCATCGATCAGATTTTTTATTGGCCTTCTAACGCATATGTTAACATAACAAGCAAGGGCGTTCAATTGTCCTGTAAAGCCACATTCAAGTATTGTTGATTGATCGTTGTTGCGATTGTTTGATTGATCCAAAAGGTGGTGGCGGAGGACCTCGACGGGCCTTCTTTCGATCACGTGCGCTACTCCATCGTGGACGGCAACCAAGGCAGCCCCTTCACCATCGATCCGGTCAGAGGAGAGCTTAAAGTTGCCCGCCAGCTGGACAGAGAGCGAGTAAGAGAAACAGCAGATACAATGCTGACTGTACACATAGAGTTTAATCCACTGAGGGACTAATTGCACTCTATGCAGAATCCAATAAGAGTCATGTCAGGCCAAATAGGGAAGCTTGTTTACTGATCTCAGCCACATTATTGCTTACAAAAGCAGCGTTGCCTTCGAATGCTTACTCTTTCCCTCCCTTTCCCAGACTTCAGGGTACACTCTGATGGTGGTGGCCTCAGACAACGGGTCGCCCTCTCTTTCCAGCAGCGCCGTGATCAACATAGACATCTCGGACGTCAATGACAACCCGCCGCTTTTCTCCCAGGCCAACTACAGCCTCATCATCCAGGTGAGAGAGGGAGGAGAGGGGTCAGTGTGGACGGCTGATTAGAGACGGAGGGCATGAGAATGAGGTAGATGGAAAGGAATAAAGAGAGGGGGAGGTGCCGAGGGGGATTGCAGTGGACACAGAGAGAGGGATTAACAGGATGGAATAATGGGAGGCTGTGCGACTAGAATGTCAAGAGGCAAGTAGGAGGTTGGAGCAACAGAGGTAAGGACAGGGGAGGGGGAGAGGGGAGGGGGAGAGGGGTGGGTGGGGGGGGGGGGGGGGACAAAAAGACAGAGGCTGCATCTTAAGTATAAGAATTCAGATAAGGGATGGAAAGGAAAGGCTGAAAGGCAGGAGTGATGCAGAGCGGATACTGAGCTGATAGTGGATGATTGACTGGTGTAAATGGAAGACGTGTGAGAGCGAGAAGAAGGAACAGAGGTGCATCTCTATTCCATTTTGGGAGATCAAAAAAAATAAATAAAAATCATGATTCCAAAAGGTTGGATGAAAGATGATTCGTTTCCAATTTTCATGTCTGTTTAGAAAACTGTAAAAAAAAAAAAAAAAAAAAAAAAAAGCAATTGTCGGGGGGCACCGCACACATTGTACACAGCTCAAGCACTTCAGAATCGAACATTGTTTTGTCTCTGACTGGCTTTATTTTGACTTACTATGGATCCTCGATCAAAGTGAAGCACAAAATCACACTAAAGCAGAACAAAAAAGAAACACGGGGCGCACACACACGATACACCACCAGGAATATCCAGAGTTGTTTCTTTAACACTTGAGAAAAAAAAGTGAGTTCTGAGTGAGGAAGAGCCAACAGACACTTCAGGCAAAGCCTTAATTGTAAAACTAACATGGTTCCTTTTACCGGACTCATCAGAAGCCTTGCCACAACATCGTGGACCGGCTGTTAGACAAGCACAACTGACAAGTCCCAGCACCGAGTTAATAACGGTAGAAGAAGACTTTAAAGTGGCTATAATCAGTATTTTTACATCAGCAATGGACCAAATGACATGCTGTGTGGTGGTTTCTTGACATCTAAAATACAGTTTCAGGCAGTCACCGGAACTTTTCTCTCACATCAGCGGAGTTCTGTGGGTGTATATCCAAACTTCTGAAAAACATTACACTGTCAAACATTATAGAGCTGAAGAGCGAGCATTACACATTCCCCTCTTGTATCCCACAGGAGAACCGACCAAAAGGCACAAGTGTTCTTCAACTCACCGTAACCGACCGGGACGCTTCTCACAACGGCCCACCTTTCACCTTCGCCGTCATGGACGGGAATGAGGGCGACGCTTTCTACATCGATCAGCAGGGAGCTCTAGTGGCCGCGGGGGCGCTGGATAGGAAAAGTAAAGAACACTACCTACTTCAAGCACAGGTGAGTCACAGCACAGAGGAGAAACCACAGTTGAGAGGTTGTATTGATTTAACCGTCAAGCCACAGCAACCTGATCCATTTGTCTTCCCTCTTTTCCCTTTCTGTACTTTTTCTCTGTCATGCTCACTCATTTCTATCTCCTGCTCCCGCCCCCCGATTAGCCAATGTTCATCAATCCATCTTGAACCTTTTAAATATATTCTAAATAAAGCTTTTCACCACGAAAAGCCGCTGTGTGTAAGATGCTGAATTTAAAATAGGCATGCAATGAAGCTGCTGCATCAGAGTGCATCTCACAGGAGAATCATAAATCAAAGACATTTAGGTTTGCATGATCACGCGTGCTGCCGGGTGTTGATGTGTCACCTTAGAGGAAAGAACAGGGGAGAAAAAAAAACAGTGGGCAGATGGGATATGAAATGTAAGTGTGATGTCTTGTTAAGCGAGATGCACACTCAGATTTGAGTAATAGTTTTCGTGCAGAACTGACCATCCGTGTGCAAGTGTGAATGTTAAAATGCACGATCTTTAGAGGTTTTGTTGGCTTTAATATCCAGTGCACCTTCAGTGCGTAGATGCCGCCAACTTGGGGATATCAGTGAAAGAGCTTGATTGCCCTCTGCTGTTGGGAAAATAGAGCTTACAGTGCACAATATTTCCTCATACATGTGTCTCCTTTCTCATGTTCAGGTGTCGGACAGTGGCAAGCCTCAGCTCTTTTCCGCCGCCTTCATCAGCGTGCGCATAATCGAGGAGAGCGTCTACCCTCCTGCCGTACTTCCGCTTGACATCTTCGTGACCACCGCTGGAGACGAATACCCCGGAGGAGTCCTGGGCAAGATCCACGCCACCGACCAAGACATTTACGACACGCTCGCTTACAGCCTCGCCCCGCCGTCCTCCGCGTCCTCAGACGAGAGCGGCGCCCTGTTCTCGGTTTCCGCCTCCGATGGAAAGGTCGTCGCCCTGCGGCCTCTCGACGTGGGCCACTACCCTCTCAACGTGACGGTGACCGACGGGCGCTTCACCACGGCGGCTGACGTCAACGTGCACGTGAGGCAGGCGACTCGCCAGGCGCTGGACAACTCTATTGCGGTGCGCTTTGCAAATATCGCCCCCGAAGAGTTTATTGGGGACTACTGGCGCAACTTCCAGCGGGCGCTGAGAAACATCGCTGGCGTCAGGAGGAGTGAAGTCCAGCTAGTGAGCCTGCAGCCTACAGAGCAGGGAGATCTGGATGTGCTGCTGGCTCTGGAGAGATCTGGCAGTCCATACCAATCTCAGGAGGTAAGAGCTGCCATGATTACATTTTCCAGCTGATGGTACCAAACTGTTGTTTTGTCTTTGGGCTGCAACTAACTATCATTGATCTGTTCATTATTTAGTCCATAAAGACATTTATGCCCACGGTGATGTCTTTAAATCACTTATTTTGTCCGACCAACAGTCCAAAACCCAAAGATAAAGAAAGAGAAAAGCATGATGTTCATGTCTCAATTGTCTTTCAGGTCGTCTTCCACAAGTTGAACTCCTCGGCAGCTGTGATCGAGGAGATGACGGGGGTTCGCATCGCGCGGGTGGTGCAGAAGCTGTGTGCAGGTCTGGACTGCCCCTTAAGCTTCTGCGATGAGGTCATCTCGCTGGACAAGACCGCCGTGTCCACCTACAGCACGGCTCGCCTCAGCTTCGTTACCCCGCGACACCTGAGGGCCGCGACCTGCCAGTGCGAAGGTACGCCGACTACGCCGCATACACGCTCAGATTCACGTTTACTGTCTGTTAGAAACTCCCAGTCTGAGAGGAAGTGTGTTTGCATTTAGGTGGCAGATGTCCCGTGGTGAACAACTTGTGTGAGAACAACCCCTGTCCTGAGGGTATGGAGTGTGTGGCAGATCCCAGAGATACCGTGTACAGTTGTGTGTGTCCAGAGCTCAAAAAGGGCAAATGCTCCGGTAAGACAACCCACCTCTTGATCATTGTCCTTCATCCACTTGTGATCTATGGTGAAAATAATGTAAATGTGATGCTGCGTGTTTGTCCCACCTCTTCTTGACACACGTCTGTTACTTCATGTCAGACGGCCACTCGCTGACGTTCAGCGGCAGCGGCTATGTGAAATACCGTCTGATGGAGAATGAGAACAAGGAGTTGATGAAGCTGTCTCTGCGGCTGAGAACCTTCTCCAGCCACGCCACCGTCATGTATGCCAAAGGAACCGACTACAGCATCCTCGAGGTTTGTTTGTGTGTATGTGTGTGGGTGTGTGTGTGTGTAAACGTATTTGTCCAGCCTCATTACTCAGCCATTTATTCCTTCGGCGTCTTTCAAACTGAAATGATAACCTCGCTTATCATAATTAAGTCTAGACTGACTGTCCGTCTGCATTTCTGAGCTTGTCTCTGTATTAAAGCCCGGCATTTCCATATCAGAAGGGCTTAATAAGCACAAAATTGACCCGCACTCCCACGAGACCACCCAGCCATGTGTGCCAATCAACTGCGCTGAAGGGTTCAAAAAGGCATTTTAAAACCCCCTTTCACATGAGGGACGATGGGAATGTAGTGGTGGGTTGAAAAAAAATCACACACACAAGAGCTATTTCAGTACTGGGAGGGAAACAGAATGCAGTTCTCCACACATTCCTTTCAGGGTCTGTCTGGTATAGCAGTCTACATGCCAGACCTGGCTGGCTAAGAGGGACTTATTGTTTAAAGGCTTTTAACTGCCGCTTGTGTTAATTAGAGGCACGAACAGAAGTTAGACTGTTGTATAAAGATGTTTTCCTGCAAAGCGAGTGTAGCTAGTCATTAAGATAAGATGGAGCCATGGTAATGCATTGTACTTTTTGATAGGGAGTGATTAATGACAGTGTCACACATCGATTTATAACGGGCTTGGTGATTTGATAACGGTCTTTCCTCCCAAGTTTTAATCTTGTGGAGCGAAATCGAAAAAGGGGAAACAAAGTTATCTTTATCATGTTCTAACTCATTTCATGGCTCTTGATAGATCGTGAACGGCCGCCTGCAGTACAAGTTCGACTGCGGCAGCGGCCCCGGCCTCGTGTCGGTCCACAGCGCTCAGGTCAACGACGGGGAGTGGCACACGCTCACACTGGAGGTGGACGGCAACTACGCCAAGCTGGTGCTGGACCGGGTGCACGCCGCCTCGGGCACGGCGCCGGGCACCCTGCGGACCCTCAACCTCGACAACACCATTTACTTCGGCGGTCACGTACGCCAGCTCGCCGCGGCCCGCCACGGGCGCAGCCTGCCCGTCACCAACGGGCTCCGTGGCTGCCTGGAGGCCATCGCCCTGAACGGCCAGGAGCTGCCCCTCAACACCAAAGCCAGCCGGGCCCACGCCGTGCTGGAGGAGATCGTGGACGTGAGCCCAGGCTGCACACTCGCACTCGTTGAGACCTGTTCCAGCAACCCCTGCACCAACGGAGGGAGCTGCACCTCGCTGCCTAATGGAGGTGTGTAATGTCCTGCTCAGCTCATTTGAATCAGATTTGCACTGGAGTTGCTTTAGTTAAATACATTTCAAGTTTCCTTTTTTTTGTGTGATGTACTACCCGGGTACCTGTACATGTTCTTAGCTTAGCAGAAGTTTGAATTGTGCCCTTATTGCTAAGCTGATTATGTGTTTCATAACTTCCTTTCTGCCACTTGCAAACAGGTGTAGCAACTGAAGAATTGATTATTTATTGATAACTGTTTAATTATTCAAGAGAGGCTATGAGAGACTGCCGTCTTTTATCATAGTTTTGCGAGACCTCTCCTTGTTTTCTGACGTTTCCTGCTTGTGCTGTTAATGCAAACTTGACACTTCTGCATCTGTTTCACATTAAAAACCTGCCAGCGGTTCAGGGGGCACAATCCCTCACCGTCCCTGGAAGGCGTTTTTTGTGAAACATCTGCAAGACGTGTCGAATTTCAGTAACATCAGCTCAAATTAAAGAAAGAACTCGAGACAGTGTGGTATGCACACCCATTGTACTTATTATGCAGAATTTAACAAGTGACCCATTAAAGTAAAGTGCTCATTTTTGTATTTCCCCCCCCCCTCGGCCTTTATGCATGGCTGACCTTTACCTGTTTTATGCGACAACTCACCCCCGGTGATTCTCTCCAAACTGGCTCGGATTTGAGAATCAACAGCAGTTTAAAAATGTCATCGTCTTCATGAGGTTATTATTTTTTTTTTATATGAATTCCACAGGCTACTTCTGTAAGTGTCCAGCCTCTTTCATGGGCACCCACTGTGAGATTGGCATAAGCCCCTGTGCCTCCAACCCCTGCCTGTACGGGGGCACCTGTGTTCCTCGCACCGACGACTTCTACTGCCAGTGCAGAGGGCAGTACTCAGGACAAAGGTAGGACCACCCTCTTCTGTTTGGGCTTTAGTTTACACAAGCATGCATCATTGATGCCATATGGGAAGAACGATTTGGCATGGGATGATGATGAGTAGGGGACAAAGCTAGACCAAGGCAAACATTTTTATACCCCTCATTGTCGTATCCATTACTTTAGAAGCGAAGGTTCATATGTTTTTTGAGGTTTCTTAAGTGAACTTGTTTTGAATTCAGGTGCCAGTTGGGGCCGTACTGCAGAGACAACCCGTGTCAAAACAGCGGAAAATGTATCGACAGTCTGGATGGTCCAGTATGTGAGTGTGAACCAGGCTTCCAGGGAGACAGGTGTGTACATCTTACGTGTTCAAATATCTCCAGCTAGAGTCTGATATTTTGCATCAGCAGTTTGTAACACATCACTGAATTCCGATGTGCTGTCCAGGTGCCTGAACGATGTCGACGAGTGCATCAAGAACCCCTGCGGCAACGGCGGCCAGTGCCAGAACACATACGGCTCCTACAAGTGCAACTGCTCGCTGGGTTTCAGCGGGCAGATGTGTGAGCTCCGCGCCGAGGTCCGCAATGAGTTCGTCTCCACCTCCTGGAACATCGGCCTGGAGGAGGTGATTGGCATCGTGGTGTTCGTGTCCAGCATCTTCATCCTGGTCCTCCTCTTCATCATCATCCGCAAGAAGGCTTGTCGCAGAAAGTCGAAGAGCGACAACGACGACAAACGTCTCGGAGGCTCGAGCGTGCCTCACTCCTTCCTCCAGAGGCCTTACTTTGACGCCAAGCTCAACAAGAACATCTACTCCGACATCCCGCCTCAGGTCCCCGTGAGGCCCATCTCCTACACTCCCAGCATCCCGAGCGACTCGAGGAACAACCTGGACAGGAACTCGTTTGAGGGCTCGGCCATCCCCGAGCACCCGGAGTTCAGCACCTTCAACCCGGACTCCGTGCACGGACACCGCAAGACTGTGGCCGTGTGCAGTGTAGCACCCAACCTCCCCCCCCCCCCCCCCTCCAACTCCGTCTCAGACAGTGACTCCATCCAGAAGCCAAACTGGGACTACGATTATGATAGTAAGTTCTCAATAGCTTTACGTAGCGGTGCTGGGGCCCCGCGTTGCTTTCAGCTTCATGTGACCACGGTTATGACATTTAAGACATTCAACAATGATCATGACTTCACTTAGTGAAATTCTGGGTAGTGCAACTTGATGGGTCCATAATTACCTAATAATGTTCTTGGAAAATTCCTGGAAAGGATGATGTAATTTATTAGTAATAATAGTAAAACATAGAGGCAATGGTGCACTTCTAGTTAAACTATTTCAGTTAATTACTAGTTTAACTTTGTCTTTAAGTTTTTCTCCATTTTCGCCATCATTTGTACCAAATTATGCGGTTCTTGCCAGGAAACTTGCTATCAAATTCTGTTTCTATGCATGATAATAAGAGTTGTGCCTCCTGCATAGCAGTAGAGCACAGTTCATGGAACATTTCAACATTACCTCCTCCAAGGACGCTGTGTCTTCGGTTCTGTTTGTTTTTTGTCCGCAGGATTACGGAAAGACTACCGTCCCGTTATTTCTAAAAAAGTAAAAATCAGAGGGTGGATACAAGCACTATGTTTCACTTACGGAAAACGGCCAAGTGCCCCTTCCACTATTTTATATGACTTTGATTTCTGTATATATTGACACCAAAAATAGATACATTTGGTACTGGCTTTCATCGATTTAAATGTTGAAAACTATAAAATCAAAAAGCAGCAACATCCAACATAAAGTTGGTGTTGTATTTTTGTCTGTTCAAAATCTGCTTTCAACAAATTGCGCTTCCTCTTCCAGCTAAAGTGGTGGACTTGGATCCGTGTCTGACCAAGAAGCCTGTGGAGGACAGCGCCTGTCACCCCTACAACACCAGGGGCAGCATGTCTGAGGTCCAGTCCCTCAGCTCCTTCCAGTCAGAGTCCTGCGATGATAACGGTATGCTGCCATCCACCATGTTAAATGTGTCCCTGAGAAAAAAACTAACAAGACAGAACAGTTTGAAAAATGCCATATTTTATAACCCGTACATGTATGAGATGCCATTTTGCACTTGTAATGACTTGTTTTTCCCTTTTGTCTGATGAGCTTGCAGGGTTTCGCAACAGCTCCCTTTGTCTCGCGGAGCCTTGTTGATTTCGATGCTAACTCTGTCTCTTTTGGGCCCAAATGGTGGCTCTGGGGTCACGTGTTCTCTTCTCTTTTCTTTTTGCTGCGGGGCTTCAGCTCCCATATGGATCAAATCAGTCCACAGATCCAGGACAAGGTTTTAATTAGGGAGGTCCAGCCTGTAAGTCCTCAATCACAACCGGTACAGACGGAAGCAATCACAACAACTTGTACTGTGTAATTCTCCCGGGATTTCATATATATATATATATATATATATATATATATATACACACACACACATTCTGACCCTGTTTTCTAATCTCCCGACTCTCAGTTTACCGGTGTTCAAAAGGAGTTTGATGACTTATTCAGAAAGCACTTATGTTCCGTTTGAAAATCACTCACAAGGTCTTTGACTTTGAAAGACGTCTGCATTTTCTTTCTTCTTTTTTATTTACAAGCATGCCATTTCTTCTCTTTTTGTTTGTCTCTTCTTTTTTCAACATGTAGCTACAAACAGACGCTCAAAGCAAACACCAAGGAACACATCACAAGGGTACGCACGTTATGTTCTCCTGTTATTTCCTCTTCGTATCTCACTTATTACCCTTCAGTCATCACTGGGATATGATGATGGGGACTGTGCTGCTCATAAGTCATCAAAACCTTCCCCTCTATCCTAAATTGGAAATTGATTAATTCCCGAACAAGCCATTTCTGTTTCCTCATTTCCTCAGTTCACTTTTCTGAACACACGGAGGCTTTTCTCCGTGTTAGGGTTGGAAATGTGTTTTTTTTATCCCCCGGGGAATTTCACTGATTCTTCCATCTGTACTGTCAATGGCACCCCGTAGCATCTCAGTATGTTGTTGTTGTTGTGTGTTATCTTGCACAAACAAGACCAGACCCTCCCCCCCCCCCCCCCCGTGTCCCCTTCCCCCCTCCGCTTTTTCCCCACCCTTAAACCCCCCCCCCCCCCCCAACATTCAGTGTTAAAAGAAAAAACACTGTCCAGCACCAACGTTTTTTTGGGAAGTGTCGCTTGTGTTACCATCACTCCCACCACCATGCACTCCATTGTTTTGGTTTTTTTGTTCCTTTTTATGATATTACGGCATTCGTACTAATGCTGAATCTCTTCCACCCACTCTTCCCCCTGCCGCCTCTCACAAGCCTCCATAGTGACTGTAATCCACCTTGTCAACTCTGCTGTTGACACGGTGGAAGGAGAAGGTACTCTTTTATTGCTTCCATCTGCCAGTAGTTTTGTCCTTGGTGTTGGGATGTGAAGTGCAGGTTTTATAGAGCTGCCATTATCTTACACTGACAAACCTCATCCAGCCCTGATGTGGGCCCTACCTTTTAAGATTCGGCTGCTAATTAAAGAGATATGCAAATACAAAATGAAACAAGCACAGACGTTTTTGCCTTCAAGTCACAGGATTGATCTTTGCCAACTTTCTGATTACACACCTCAAGGAGTCTGTTTAAGAGAATGGCAGAGCTGTTGTCCATTAATTAACCTGTCACTCTCCTTATTGCTACGTCTTTCAGTGTTTCATTGCCCTCCTTTCATCCGTGTTCTTAGCCCATTGTTCTTTCTTCTCAGGTTTTAATGTTGACTTCTTCTTTCTCTCTTTCTCCTCCTTTCTCGCCTCATATAAAGAGTCTTTTTTGGCTCATGATCTCAACAACCCAAGAGGTGACTTTTTACATCTTTGTTTGCCTGATGTGCATTGGTGTGCCCCCCCGATCCCGCTCTCTAAACGTTAACCACCACTAACCCCGCAGCTTAATGAGGAGAGGGTTAAACCTGCTCTGACACTGAGCTCCGTAGGATTATTTATTTATTTATTTATTATGTATTTATCCCGTGCATGGTTTCGATGCTGTGGCAACATTAAAGGAAACTTTAATCCGAGCATTATATGATCAAAGGTTTTGCTCGGTAACTAGCTGGGAATTTAACGGACTGGATGTAAGTCGTTTGTGTGTCTTTTAGTACTATTTCCAACACTTAAATCCCTGAAACTAACTATGTTTAAGTGCTTTTGTTATCTTGAAATTGACATCACACAAAAATGACATTTTCAAAAATATAATTTGTCTTTTTACACAGTAAAACGGGAGTTAGTATGTTATCATACCTCATATGAGAGGGATTTAAATCATATCCTATTTATTTGATTGGATAACGCAGAGTTGGGCGTGGCTAAGCAAATAGGGCAGTGCCAAATGGAGCTGCAGAGATACTGAGGACTGGGATACCATTTTAAGATATATTTAAGGTGCACTTCAATGATAGATGATTAATCAAAATATTTTAACATTTTCAGGAAGAAAAAAAGAGGGATTTTCTATAAAAAACATTCAAAACTTGCACATATTTTGGCATACAAGAGATAACAGTACAAATAGTACAGATAGACAGAAAAAAAAAAATTTTATTCCACCGTGTCTTTAAATATGTGAATGTGTCTGCAGTGTGTTAAAAAGTTGCTCTCACAAAGTGGTGTGAAGTCGTGTTTATTAATGAACAACTCATTGTGTTGGTGTGACGTGTTATTGTTGCATGGTGTGAGTATTTAACATTAACATGTTGTTATACGGTGAATGTTATTAACTGCTTTGGTGCAGCATACTAATGGGTGTGTTTGTGCTTTGGGCTTTTCCTTATCAAACAGGATATCACTGGGACACATCTGATTGGATGCCAAGTGTTCAACTTCCTGGAATCCAGGAGTTTCCACAGTATGAGGTTGTGGAGTCGCCCGCCCCTCTGTACAGTGACCCGAGTGCCATCGACACCGACTACTATCCCGGCGGCTTCGACATTGAGAGCGACTTCCCTCCGCCGCCGGAGGACTTCCATGCAAATGACGACCTGCCGCCCCCACCTTTGCCGGAGTACGGCGACACGCTGCGGCCCATGGGCAGAGATTTTGACCACTCTGCGATCGGTCCGGGTAGCCCGGCCGGGATCCGCCAGCGCCCGGCCCTGCCGCAGCTCTACAGCCTTAACCAGTACCTGCCACAGCACTCCTACTCAAGCGACGGGGCCGACACCGAGGGCCAAGGTGCTACTTCCACCTCAGGCGCCACCACCCCAGCTTCCACCATGGGCGCCGGTGGCTACAGAGGGGGCTACCCTTTAGGTTGTAGTCGGGACTTTGACTCCTCAGCTCTGGACAACATGTCCATGTCTCTGTACACGTCCACAGCCTCTTGCTCGGACATGTCCGCGTGCTGCGAGGAGTCCGAGGCGATGATAAGCGACTACGAGAGCGGCGACGAGGGCCACATCGAGCGGCTGGTCATCCCGGCGCTCGACTCCCAACAGCACACTGAAGTCTGACACTGGATCCAAACAAAAGTGCCTGAACCCAACAGCCACATCTTATGTTAGCCCTCACACACACACCACCCTCACTAAACACACACACACACATACATTGACACACACACACGATTAATTGAGTCCAAACACAGGGGTTGTTGAGACTGGTTGTGAAGGCCAATCGGCTGAGAAGATCTCATGAAGCTATAGGAGAGACTCTGTGGCATCTTAACATCTGCTCAGTCCAACTCCTGCCCCTTTGAGTTGGCAGTGCCATTGCTTTCAGTAACTGTCATCATACACAGGAAGTGGATTGTCTGAAGGGTCAACATTTCAATGTAAAACATGAAAAGCATCATGAGAAAAAAAAAGAAAAGAATATCTCTGTTTCTATAAATACAACCAAGCAAAATGTTTTTATACAAGTCCTCATTTTCAATGTAAATTTAAATGTACAGTTTTGATTTCAAAGTTTACTAGGTTTTGTAGATATTCTATGCTTTTATTTTCAACAACAACAAAAAAAAAAGAGTTAAATGGTGTGACATTATCAGCCTTACTGTGCTTACATTCACAAAAAAAAAAGGAAACATTAAAAAAGAGAAGAAAAGAGCGTGGCTTTTCCAAACACAGTGTACTCGTAAAGTTTATTGTCTCCTGCTCATTTCAAAAAGGGTCTTCAATGAACGACTGCATATTCTTGTTTTTATTTGTTTGTTTGTAAATTTTGACTTTGGAACCTCTTTATTTTTCCACCAAGAAAATGGGACCCAATATATTTATAGTGCAGAGTTATCCATGGACACGTGACTTTTTCAGGTGTCTGTGTGTGTGTGAGCAATGCTATGGTCTTGTTAAGGTTTTTATTGAATACTGCCACAAGCTCACGCTTTCCTACTGGCAATAAATTATTCCTAAAAAATACCTTGGCTGTCTGTGTGCAATTATTTCCAAACTGAATTCACGAATAGAGCCAAGTTGTAATAGTAAGCAGTACTCGTCGCTAGTTTTGTTTGTGCAAAAACTCAACTGTTTAGCAGGTCACTTTATTTTATTTGATAAAGACAACACGATTATTCAACTATTTGAGAAGATTATTGGCAGACTAAAGTATGCTATATTAAAAAATACAGGGGGGAAATAACATGCAATTGCAGCCCAACAATGAAATGCAATATGTGAAAAATTACATATTTAAAAGTTGTATATACAGTAACAATTACATTTTTAAGAGCAACAAAGCAGTGTTTATTTTGTTAAGCGGTGGCCAATGGGTCAGTCATTACAAATGCATGGCATGCAGCCAACACTGTAACAATACTCAAAACTTTCTTTTATTCTTGTGGAGATCCCAAAGTTTTCGCAGATGTATATCCCAAATATGTCAGGCTGTGTTTAAAATAGGACAGAGAACATCTCGAATATTTGGATTTGATGGAATGCTGCAGCAATTAAATACAAAGAGTCAGTGTCTTTAAGCTTCAATGAAGCTTTGGAAGAAGCTGATCCAGACTATATAGAGTGCATACAGAAAGTATCAGAAGTATTCAGTTTAAATTATTTCAGTCTGCATGTAATGCCCCATAATGACAAATAAAAAAAAACCATTTTAGACATAGGTCATTAACATAGTATTTGACCCTGTTGAAGTTTAGCCCAGGTGCGTCTCATTTCTCTTGATCACCTTTGAGATGTTTCGACACCCTGATTGCAGCCCACCTGGGGTCAATTCAATTGATTGGACATAATTTAGAAAGGCACAGACCTGTCTGTGTAAGGTCTCACAGATGGCACAGCACATGGAAGCCGAACCATGAGGGAGAAGGAACCGGCCGCAGAGCTCAGAGACGAGAGATTGTCTCGAGGCAAAGATTCTCTGGTTTGACGAGACCGAGATTAAACTGTTTGGCCCGACGTCTGGAGGAAACCAGCATCATCACCGGCACAGTATGACTCTCTCGCAGCAGAAGCACAGGTGTTACCGATAGCACTAACGCTGGCTCTGATGCAGGGAAAGTGACAGGGAGCCGGCGAGAACCTGACATCAAAGCAGCTGAATGGAATTCAGCCATCGTTAATGTCATTATTTAAATCTGTGCTTTCCCCAAGTCAAGTCAAAATGCCTATACCATCCCAACGGTGGAGCATTGTGGATGCAGACTCACACTGTAGGGCTAGTTTAGTTAAGCCATTAATCATCATTAAGACTGCAGTGTACCAAATTGTAGAAAAAGAAATTGAAGGGGACTGAATGCTTCCTGACTGCGCTGATTTAAACAAAGCCAAAGATTCAGAACTTAAGGGGCCGTAGTTAATGGTGATAAACTTGTGAACTCTCCAGGCCACCGTACAGTCTGACACCTCCCCTTTCTTTGACTCCCTGCGGCTGCCTGTATCAAGAAACACTGGTTGTCTCACACACTGATGGTAAACTAACATGACCCTGGTACCTCCGGGCCTGGTGCACCACTGCAGTCTGAGCTCTGTTTTTTTCTCACTGTGGGACCGACTGCTCTCCCTCCTGGGCGCGGCAGTGAGAGGTGGCCTTTTCACCTTCAGACATGGCCGCAGAGTCACTCCATATCTGCTGTGTTTGGCTGACTATTGTCAAGACATACCTCTCCCCAGCCTCTCTCTAATGAATCCTAACACCAACGTGACTACAAAAACTCAATAAAATCTCGATAATGAGACGTACCTGTTGAGTTTCTAAGTAATTATCGACTAATTCATCAATGTTTAAATTAACTTTTGGGTTGCCATTTTGTGTCAAATGCATGTGTGTATCTCTCCCATGAACTGAGTACTCTCATGAGTCTACAACAATCACATTATGAAAATAGCAGCTCTGCTGTCTTTTGTGATCGTGCCACTTGGGGACATCGAAGTTGGACATTTTCAAATTGCACACATCCAGTGGGGGCTTTAGTAGCAGACTTGATGGATTACTGGCTGGCTCACTTTATAATAAGCCTTTAATCTGCAGTTATACATCTTAGTAAGACTTTAATAAAGTGTCATCAATCTCTCAGTCTCAGGTTTAAAGGAACAGTTCACATTTTTGGAAAATATGCATAGGAGGCTTTCACATCAGGAATCAGATCCGAGTTCACTTCACTCCAAAGTCCAGTTAGTTTGATTAAAAGGTGGTCTCGAGTACAGTTCATGTGTACTAGAGTACTGTTTGCATCAGGTGTGGACAATTGTACGCAGACACAGTATGAATCAATCACATCAATCACACACAAAGCTAACCGTTTCCCCTCCTTCTAGTCTGTATCATTAACTAAGCTAACGGTCTCCTGGGTCCAGCTACACGTTCACTGTAATCATCCTCTCATCTCTTCCTCATACATTTGGGTATCCGTAATTAAAATAAGCATTTAATGCAGCACGAGAACCAACATGAGGCAAATTAAGTTTTCACAATCCCCAGTGCACATTGGTCAGGTGTCTTTATTTTGACCAAACCCAAATCAAATCTTGTTAAGTTTTAAAAGCAGAACACTTGGTTTTGAACCGATTAGATCCTGTGACTATCGATGTGTTTTTCACCCCAAGAGGAGGCTGCCACTGACACCGATTAGTGGGAATGGATAATTCCTCCTCAGTTGGGGTTGCAGAATGAAAACCATTTTCAGAAACAGCGCTCGGATTTCACATGTGGAACGAACCTGCGAACAGATACACCAAACTCCAGCAGCGGTTGGTATTCGAATCACTCTGCGACCATTCATGTGCTGCTTAATCTCATGCTTGGTGGATCCAATTAACTCTGGAAATGGCACCAGATGTTCTTCCATTAAATAAATTAAAATTTCATACCCATTAATGCATTATTCACACTATGGAATCACGAATGCAGTACTGTGGGGGAAAGAGGCGTTCCGCTTCAGGGGTTGTGGTTATTAGCTCTTTACTTGGGAGCCTGCGAGTCTGTAATACTGTGTGAGAACCACAAGATGGCTGCACACGACCGCTCATATAGAGCAGAGGGAGGGCAGGGAGGAGCGACGACCCAGTGAGAGACACGTTGAGTCTCATCAAATGATTTCATTCAGTGGATCCTTCTGGCTGAATGAAGGAACACAAATCAGCCATATAAGCTGATTCATGGATCAGCGAGTACATGATGTAAACTTCCCCCACACTGCTCCGTCTACCAGTGATAATACTGTCTTCTGCCTTTAAAGCCAAACAGCCACATTTTTTAAATACAAAAAAAAAGGTTCATATACCTTTTTTGTTTTAATGTATGCCATTCGTGTACTTTGCAAAACTTGTTCACGCAGAAAGTTAAAGCAGTCACGGCGAGATTAGTTTTTCACACTTCAAACTAGGATTCGCTGTTTGCACAGAATGTGTGCACAAGACTGTTTATAGACGCGAGTTGAGGTTCCTCAGACAAAATGCAAATATTAAACGCGTCAAATATCAAGTCCAATCAAACAGAAGTGTCTGGGAGAAACGGTGAGGATGATTAAAAAGAAGCCATCGTGCTGTTTAAACATGTCTACAGAAAGTCTGACAAGTGAAATCTGCCCAGTCACTCATGACGATTAGAGCCCCCCCCCCCCTTAGACCCAGAAAGGTCTGATCCACACAAAGGGACTTGGAGCAGATATTAACATCGACCCACCACAGCTGTCTGTCTACCCCAACATTGTCCTCCACAGACAATGCAGACAGGGAGAAACCCTGGGCCACTGTGGGAAAACAAAGAAGCTTGTTGAGGCAGCCTGGTCGCAACAGAAACAGCAAATGGCAGAAAAAACAAATCTGGCAAATTTTCCTGTCATGTGAATTTAAGCTGCATCAAGTTGAAATGTAACATTGATGGTATTATTAGGAGGAATGATGTCATCCAGACATCATCAGGCGGTGGGCATCGGCTTGTGCTTGGAGACTTGCCAACTTGGCCATTTAAGATTTGCCAACTCCTTGAGCAACGTTTTTTAGCTCCAGTACCAGTTGTTCATATTTCTCAGTGAATTGAAGAGTTCAGTGCTGGAGCGAGAGAGCAGCCGCCTGACAACGAGTGAGCTGTGAATGTGTCTCCCAGAGCTCCAAATGAACATTAAGCTCGTTGAGTCAGTTGAGCTTTGTTTGACTTTGTTTTGTGAAAACGTTTTCAATCTTTTGCCGTCCAATCAAAATAATGAAACTCCAACTTTTGTGATTTTTAAATTGTTCGGATAAAACGTTGAAGGAGTGAAGCAGGGGTGTTTGTATGGGTTGAGAAAAAAAAAACCTCTTTGCTATGTAAACCATTTACAAGCCTTTGGAAATGCGTGTCACAAAGCTGAAAAAGGTTTTATTGAAAAGTGTTTCTACATTTAGTTTCATCACTTCTTGAAATATCTGTTTTTATTGCGTTTCCTGTGATGTTTTTTTGTGTGTTTTATGATTTTCTATATTTGCACCTTTTTTATGGTGTATTTTTTAGAGTTTAAAAGAAGTGGGCATTTCTTAGACAGGGAGGGTCTAACAACAATATATTATTGGGAAATGTAGGATTCAGTGTTTTTGGAGTTTTTTCTTGTCTTTTGCAAGTCCCTCCTCTTCATGGAAATTCAATAGTAAATCACTGGAGTAGCCCTTCTAAAGGAGCCGAGAAACCTGATCACTGGTTTTACATAATACAAATCCCAAACACAACATCAATACAAACCCATGAATGTCAAACACTGGAAAATTAGTCTTTCAGTTTAACTCCTCAGGGGAAGCAAATTCATTAAATTAGCAACAAAAACAAAACGCCAATTGTCCCACTCCATTAATGTTAATGTAACCAGTTACTGTATTAGCCGGTGTGCACGAGAGAGAGAGAGACGTGCACACGCAGAGAACGCTGACCCCAATAATCCTCTTTCTACAGCATACACATCTCTTTCCTGGGTGGAGCTCCACTGTTGTCATGGCAACCGGCCGAGTGGTGGAGGAGGAGGAGGAGGAGGAGAAGAAGGAGGAGGAGGAGGAGGAGGAGGAGGAGAAGGAGGAGGAGGAAGCAAACGGCAGATAAAAGCAAACACTCTTGTTTCTCTGCGGGTTGTAGTGATGACCAGTGAAGCAGACCAGAGACATGCCGGGGCTGTGTCGAGGCCACACTCATTACATTACTTCTGTCTGCTCTCCTTCATTTTGCTGACAGTTCTCTCAAACGAGTCTGTGTGTGTGTGTGTGTGTGTTTGTGTGTGTGTGTGTGTGTGTGTGTGTGTAGTGGGGGGTTCCTCTCGGCACCCTCCTGTCTTCATCACGTGTCTTTTTCTCCCCCGTCCTTCCAAACAACTCATCACGCCTCTCTTGAACCCGTGTCTGTGTTTGATGTACCGCACATCTCCTCCTACTGTCTCTCTCTCTCTCTGTCTTCTTTAATCGTCTCTTTAAAAACAAAGTGAAGAAGCTTTATTGGACCTCCATTTCTCCTTTTTTTTAACTTTGTCAGTTCAAATCACTTTAAATTCAAAGGAGCTCAAGTGGCTTAAAATACAAATAGCCCTTCTGTTTCATCTATGTTTTACCTCTCATGTTCTACCAAAGAAGCAATTGACAATGTGGCATAAAGCAAGCGTTCATAGGTGCGTCCGGTGCCGGAGCATTGTCCTGAATCCCCTGCAGACATGTCTCTCCCCCTCTCAGATGCCTGTTTTATTACCTGTCTCGGCATGGGTTACATGTTCTCCGCTTGCTCCTCTACAATAAAAATGACTGATTTATAAACCGCTTCCATTATTCATCAGACTCTGGCTCCGGACTCGTGGACAGGGTTGATACAGGAACCCTCAGCTATATATAGCCTACGCATCTACAGGAAGAAATATTTTGGCGTGCATGATTTAAAGTCAAGCCATTTTTGCTAGAACATCACTATATACCAATATATATACTCCCTCAACCCATGCTTCAGCCTCCTCCCCTTTGGCCGCAGATACAGACAACCAATCAGCAAAAAAACATAACAGGCTTTAGGTGGAGTTTTGTGCCATAACTGCTTTATATAGATGGACACACTGAAATCAACTTATGTTCTTGCTTTTTTATTTTATTTCTGAGTACAGACTGTGAAAACAAATGTCCTCTAGAGGACAATAAAGAATGCATCTGAATTTATTCTTGTTTTTTGGTTTAACTTGTGCACGTATTTATATGGTCATAATGTATTAGTAATTACCAAGACAAAGAGAGTTTTTGCTTGGATAACGTCCATACATCTGTGTGTCGTGGGTCACAGGGTTCCCGTGAGAGTCAATTCCACTTTCTATGAAGTGACACGGGACAAACAGGAAATGATAATAACAGGATTGGACAGGAGTCGTTCTTCCAAGACAGGAGTGTTTTTTTTCAAGTGAGAATCCACTCTCGTGTCACCCTGTACTGTGGGCTTGTTAAAAAAAACAACAAAACGTATGATATTGAATGTCACATGTCCAACAGCACGAGCGATCAGTGCGCCTTCTCAAGCGCCTGCAATGCACAACCTGTTGTTTAGGCAACATTACATTACAGTCATTTAGCAGACGCTTTCATCCAAAGCGACTTACAATAAGTGTATTCAACATCGGTATTCAAGAGACCTACGAGTCACCAGAAGTCATAAGTGCATCTCCTTTTTGAAACAAGCATCTAAGAGCATAAACCAGAGCCAACGTACAGAAACAAACTAATACAATAAGTGCTGAGTGGAAGGCTCAGGGTAGGCCTTCTTGAAGAGGTGAGTTTTTAGCATGCGCCAAAAGATGGGCAGCAACTCTGCTGTCCAGTGGGGAGTTCATTCCACCACTGTGGGGCTAGGACAGAAAAAAGCCGCGACCAGTTTGATCGGCCGCAGGGACCTCTGAGCGACGAGGCAACCAGTCGCCCTGAGGCAGCAGAGCGAAGTGGTCGGAAGGCGGTGTAGGGCTTGACCATGGCCTGGCGATAGGAAGGAGCTGTTCCTTTCACTGCCCTCTAGGCTAGCACCAGAGTCTTAAACTGGATGAGAGCTCTTACAGGGAGCCAGTGTAGAGAACGGAGAAGGGAAGTTGTGTGGGAGAACTTGGGGGCGATTGAGCTCCAGGCGAGCTGCAGCTTTCTGGACAAGCTCCAGAGGTCTGATGGCCGACGTGCGGGCAACCCTTCCCCGGGAGGAACAGTAGCTCGGTTTTGTCCAGGTTGAGCTTGAGGTGGTGTGTCGTCATCCACTTCGAGATGTCAGCCAAGAGGTTTGTTACGTAGAGAATGCTTGTCACTTAACTTACATTAGTTAGTAGTAGTAGCAGTCAGCTAGATCTGACTTAACTTATGTTAGTTAGTTAAGTACATAAAGCAAGGTAGGGTGAAATAGTGGGAATCACAGCTCAGGCTCCGGGGCCTCGGTGCGCCCCGGTCGGCAGCAGTTGACGAGCGTGTTTCCTAGCAATGCTGGCCCCAAAACATCAGTCAGCTGCTGCCATGGGAACTGTCCTCCCACATGCCGGGAGCTGAGCTGCTGTTTCCACATGTGCAAACACGGTTTTATCCCCTTGACAAAATATCAAATATATAAATAATGAGTGACGCAGTAAATGTTTGTTTGACGTATGGTGCCAGGAGTCTCCACAGTGTTCGTGAGTGAAAACTCCCACAATGCAATGGGTTTAATTGCAGCAATTACCAATTCCCTGTTAATTATCTCAGACATGATATTCAATAAATTTCCAGTGAAATAAAGATCCACAATTAAGTATTTGCAGCTCTGATGAAGTAGCTGAAAATGTCTCTTGTTCTGCTGATGCTGCTAAAAGCTTCTTTTATCATCAGGCAAAGTGGAAATGACTGAACATCTGCAAATGACCGTTGTAAAGGACTGGCCTTCCTTTTCTCTCTCCCGTTCCGCAGTTACTGTGTCATGTCTGCTGCACTGTCTCACTAACTGCTTTCATCATAATTGTTATACTTTTTTTGGAATACAGCAGGGCTTTCTGTAACGTGTGTGTGTGTGTGTGTGTGTGTGCGTGTTTTTATGCACTAAAGAATACAGCGTGTGCTGAGCAAATCAGTGGGAAGAATGGACTGAAGAGATAATGATCCTATTTTGCATGAACGCAATTCACAAGTCTTTTCCAATAATGAGCTCTTTGTGTCAAAATGATACGACACAAGGCAACGAGGTCGAGGATGAAGGAAGGAGAAGGCAGCTCGGGATTAGCTCGGCTAATGATTTTTGGGGATGTTGTTGAGAAGTAACATAATAACGTTGTGAGGCACAGACAAGGGATGAAGTCAGGGCTTCATCACTGCATTACACTGCACTTGAAAATCAGTGAAGCATGCACGAATGACAGAAAGAGAGCTGAATGCGACAGAAGCATCCTCGAAAAAATGAGCCGTAAGTTTGTGATGATCGCAAGATGAATACACATGCATTCAGTTTGATTTATTTATTTATTGAAAGATTTGATTACGTAAAGGCAAATTATGCATTTGGCTCTAAACAAGACTCGCTTAGCATTATAATCTAATAATAAGACTTTTTTTTTAACTTTCATGTCATGACTTCTAGAGGGAGTGATATGGCACTGACAAAAGCAAAACATCTGACGTGTTAAAGTTTTGTAACAGTAACTTATTGGTCATGAACTGAGACAAACTGGAAGAAAAACAAACAGGTATGGAAGTAAATTGGAGCAAAAATTGAAAGAGAGAATACTTTATATGTATATCGAGACAAATAACAGGAGAGGAAAGCCGAAAAATAATTGCTACACAAAATTAGATTCATTTTTTTTCTCTGTTCTCTGCTTTTCTTTTGTGATTTTCAAGAAGCGTCTTTTTTTTTTAATCCCTTTTGGGGAAATTCAACCGTTTCAACTCCGTCATCATTTATATTTTCATGACACGTCATGTATGTAGTTGTGGAGCGATGCCAGACTGATGGGGCAGCAGTTAAGGGTTCAGTGCATTGCTCAAGGGCAACTGGGCACCGGCCGCCCGCCACTTCTCAAGCCAAGTCCATTTAGTCTGAGCTAATTCTCGACAATCAGTGGCGGTTCTAGGTACATGTTCTAGGTAGGACCATCCTATCAATTTCAGCAAACATCCCAGAATGATTTAATCCAAACAAATGAAGGTGTCAAATTACTACTTTGCAGTTAAATATTTAACATTTATTCCAACACGAAAAAAAGCAGTAAATAACACTTTGATAAACACGTCAGGACATCTTATTTTTGTCACCCTCACAGGGAATTCAGTATATTTTATATATCTATATATAGATATCTATCTATATATAGATATCTATCTATCTATAGATATCTATCTATCTATATATATATATATATATATATATGTATCTAGGTATATAAAATATAATATGATCATTTATTGAGATGCTCTTATGGACCTTGTTATAGGAGGTAAAGATCAGGAGAAGTAAACATGAAGTTTAATTGTGAATACTGATGTTAAATTAGGCTATGATGAGTTTTCACTGTTAATTTACCATCTCAATTAAATGTTGATGCCTCCATGACCAAGGTAAGCAGATGAGACTGAGGACAACTATGTAGAAGAAAAGATGTTCACTTTGCCTAATATGTAACTTGACAGAGTTCTCCATGCGTGCCCTGGTGTTCTCATGTCTCCTTACTTCCTCAGACAGGTGCTTCATGTCCCTCACTCCCCTAACTGTCCATGCTGGATCTGTCCCCGTTGTTTTAAGGCATTAGCATGACTGCATCCATCTAGCCAAACCTTTCTGGTGTACAGCTACAGAGAAGCTTCGCATGTACTGCTTCCCTTTCCAGCTAGACTGCTGTCTGATTGTGAGGTCAGGCTGATCTGGGATCAGCTCTTTGTTCCTGCAGAATGTCCGCCAAAGTTCTCCTCTCAAACGGGTCTTGGAGGAGTAGTGCTCGCGCTGGCTGGCGCTCGCGCTCGCCTGTAGAGACTTCTCCTGACGAGGACGCGCAAGAATCTATTTGAGGACGCTGATTGGCTAAATTGTATGTCACTCATTTCTATCTTTAATCAGCAATTGGCTAAACTGCTTCATAGACCCGCCTCCTGTGGGCCATTTCTCCATGCTGAGACATGCAGACAGACGGAGAGGACGTGCAGGAAAAGCATATATTTTGCGCAGATATCATATTTTACAAATATTACTGGGTACATTCCATATTTCAAAAACACAAATATTGACTATTTGTATAATTTATTATTATTATTATTATTATTATTATTATTGTGTGTGGCTCAAGGAGGGGCGCTCAAGGTGGGGCCAGGCCCTCTATTGGCCAGCCGCCACTGTCAACAATACTTCATTTACAGACCCTTTTGACTGAGTAGCAGCTACAACATATAACTCTTTGCAGTCGACGTCATTCAAGATTATTGAATCATTTACAGGACTGACAAGACAGAACGGTTGAGAAGCACTGCGGTATAAACCTATGGATGGATATAAACCCCCACATTAACAGAATAAAAGCAACCCTTTAATGAGAGTTTTCACATTTTATTATGGCAAAAAAAAACACCATTATAATTTCTGAGACATCTCATTAATGGGCTGCAGAGGTGTCTGTGTGTGTGTGTGTGTGTGTGGGGGGGGGGGGGGGGGGGGGAG
>NW_022280058.1:2565645-2578069 GCF_004355925.1 Anarrhichthys ocellatus | reverse complement strand
GGGGGTGACTAATTTGTCATGAATATCATTAACTAACAATAGCATAATGGCTATTCTAGTATAGAAACTCCATCATACATTTCCAGGGATGCTCAAACTAAACTGCGTTCTTATTATGTATGTACTTATAAGTGTGCCTTGTGGGATCTGGGAAATTTAAATCAGGAAATTCTTCAAACCGAATCACCTTCAATCACCTGCACTATGTACGTTTCCTTTTGTTTCAATGGCGCCGTCAGTAAGCTATGCGGTGTTTTTTCCGGACACAGATAAACCATGAATGATTCATCCAGATTATAATGAATGGGCTGCAGCGATAGAGCAAAGCGAGCGAACACAAAGCCATGAATGAACACACACGCATCCGGGAAATGGAGAAAAAAAAAAAAGAAGTAGGACGCTTCCGAGCCATCGCGCTGCTGTTGCGCCTCTCTTCCACCAGGCGGCAGTATTTCTCCCTCCAAAATAAAAGCACTCCTCTCCGGACCCTCGATCACATGCTGGGAAGGTTGGTAAATTGGCAGCTTCATGTCACACATGCGTACCGACAAAGTGAATGGCACACGGGCGCAGGAGTGACACCGAGAATACCAGAGCTGATCCACGGAAGCAGGGCGAAGTCCACGCAAGGGGGAGGAAGAAAAAGGAGGAGAAGGAGGAAAAAAGAGGAGAAGCGCGCGTGGAAAGGATGAAGGAGAAAGCCACTGGAGGCTTTAGTATCCCACCACCGGCTGTCTCCGAAATCCCAGCGTTAGAAGACGACCTCGGGGAGTGGAGGCACGTTTGAATTTGGGCAAGTTGGGAAAGTTCAGCGAAATGGTTATAAATGAGTCTCACCTGAACAGCTCCTCGACAGACCCCAGTGACACCGTCCTGAACCGCCCACCGTGGGTCTCCACAACTTTGGGGTGCTTTCTTATCTTCACCATCGTTGTCGACATCCTGGGCAATCTCTTGGTCATCTTCTCCGTGTACCGAAACAAGAAGCTCAGGAACGCAGGTGAGACAGAGTCCGGTAAGGGGGGGTGCATGTGTGGCGACGGAGCGTTTAAAAACAAAACAAAAAACTTATATAGATTGAGACTAAAATGCTGTTTTCTTTATAATAAAATGCTTGCGCAAGGTGACACATTCTGTTGCTTACAGACTTGTGAGTGGTGATTTTTTTTCTTCTTTCTGTTTGTTTGTTGTTGTTGACATTTTTAACGGTTGTCCAATCAGCTGGTCTTTACAAATCCGAGCCCCCATAAAGATGCATCTGCGCTCGCGATATAAGCTTGTCAAGGTAGCCTACAACCACGTAGTGGGGGAGTTGTTGTTTTACCCCCCCCTCCCCGCATGTTGTATCACTTTAATATATAAAAAAAAATAAATCCTCATAGCTTCTGCTCAGAAATGTGCGGTTACTGTACAGCAGCCTTCGGGCTTATATCGCAATGGACAGTTCAAACTCGACCTCGACTCCTGGAGCAGATTGGATGTCACTGACCTCCACCGAGCTGCGGCTGTAAGAGAAACACTCTCTCTGCAATAATTATTGACCCGATGTGACAGAAGCTGCGGGGAAAGCCCCGCGCGCTGCTTACACTAATGCTGCCCCGGGCTTCTCCTGTCGATGTTACTCCAGCCAGGGGATTTAATTCCATCATGAAAAGTGTATTACCAGGTCGATGTGTGTCACGGGCGTGCGTGTGTTGTTTTTAAACATTTATTTATTTGTTATTCACGCCATTTGGTTAATAAAATGATAGGCTGTGGATTAAATTGCGCGCGCGCCGCGTTTGTCTCGCTCGGTGGAAGTGGCAAAACGTTCATAATGCAATAGTCGGAGAGGACCGGAGCGATGCTGGGTAAAAAACCCAAGAGGAATCCTGTCGCGCGGAGATGTAGGCTACACCTGGCAGCTCCACGTATCGAGGCTGTCATCATCTAGAGGCTATGGTCGGGCGATTTGCTAAATGGCCCCCCCCCCCCCTGACATTACCATTTCACTCACCTGCAGAAATGTTGCGGTCAGTATAGATTTCCGTCACGCGCAGAGCGAGGGATACATTACGTGTTATCTGTAAAAGGATATGATTTCCTGCAAGCTCCCATTGCTCTACATCAGCATTGTATAAAGACTCACAAGCAGCTCTGCAGCAGTTGCTCTGGATTTGAGTATTTTTTTTGTAATAGAGCTGCTCACATCACACAACTGTCTTGAAATAGAATTTGTCTCTGAAAATGAAAATGAATCATGCTATTAAGTTGTGTTAAGTATGGCACAATAGGAGAGAAACATTTAGTAAAGTTGTTACTTTTAATCATGACTAATGTAAGGGGGGGTAATAATGCAGCAGGTGTAACGCTGCTGACGTAGGCTATATTATCTATTCGACGCTTAAATGTTGCACATGGTTGAGTTACAAGCTGGAATCACCATTTATTTATTCGGCTCATTTGATGATAACATGTTCTTTTTTTTCTTTTGCCATGCTGAATTCCGGCGAAGCGTCCTGAGGAAAAGTCCCAACGTTTGAGGGATAATGAGGCGCTGATGGAAAAAAAAATATATAAAACTCAGTTTAAATGTATTTGTGCAAAACTGTCCTTGAATACTAATAAGTCCTATACGCAGACTGATGACGCGGTTCCTAAGGTTCATGCCTTTGAAGCGTATTCGCTACTTAAAGTTCTGAGAGACGTGCATGCCTAACTTAAAGCTCTTACAATTCTCTGTTTGACGAGCCATTGGCACATTGTATGCAAGTTGGCAGACATATTGATTGACATGAAAAAAATAAATAATAATTCCACCCCTGCTGGAATGTTTTGATGGCGGGCTGGCTGCTACTGTTTGTTTTACTGGCCCCCTTATCTGTGGGAATCTGTGGGTTTTAACCACCACACTTTCTCTCCAGAAATAATTCAATTTCCTGTTGCGGAATAAGATCGAATCTGTTCCCCATAAATACAAGTGGGAATAGATTTCCCTGGCATGAACCAAAGCTGTGAAGAGATTGCACAGCAGTTGAACAACAAGGGGATGAAATGAGTACAGGACTAATAAGGAAATATACTGAGTGGTGAACCTTGGCAGGCGTCGTGTTCACGTTCTGCAGGCGGCAGCAGCGCTGCTCTGTCCCCCGGGAAGCCAACAACACACACCGAGCGGTTTGAGCTGCGCGGCTGGAAACACAACGAGTGCTGTGAGCCCAGCTCGGTGCCAATGAAATCACATTAGATGCACCTGTTCTGCTGTAGATAAGGGCATTTTCTGATTCATGCCGGGAAAGGGACGGCCTCAACTGACTGCTCTGGCTTGCTGTTCGACTACAGTGAGATGGTATACAGCTCATGGAATAGAACGTGACGCGGTGTTATATAGCTTTCCCTTGATAACAACAGAAGAGAAGACCAAATGGGGCTGGGAGATATTCAGTGTGATAATCCATCGTCTGTCAATTGAATGGTTTCCTGACCATATAGCGATATCGCAAAACACAATTAAGTCGTCTAAATTGACAAAAACAAGCACATAATAACAATAAATTGACAAAAACAAGCACATAATAACTTAAGTGTAATTAAATCAAACTGTTGTCTTGATCTGATTACTCTGTATTTGTTTGCATGCGTCTAAACATACAGTCAGCGGAAATATTTATTCATTTTTCTTCCATTCTTTTTGTCTTTGTTTCCCTTGAAACTGTTCATTTTGCACTAAAGTTCTTAATCAAATGAGAAAGTAATCTGTACTTTGCATTTGTCAAGTCCGTCATTCCCACAGGAGTGAACAAAAAGAAGCTTCACCACATAGCCTATTTATTGAATGACCGGACAACTTGCTTTGCATTTATTTATTTCATTATCGAGATATGAAATGAGCCATATAGTGACAGAAGATGTTGACCATATCGCCTACAGGCCGTGCCCCGTGTGAATGCTGTCGCAGTGATTTGCGATGCCTTTTCGTCCTGTAGATTGTGTGGATTTATTTTTGTCAGGACGACACTCTTAGCTTCTTCTCATGCGATAGAGCCGTCTGTGATGGTCAGTGTAGCCTTTTCTTTGAGCCTGACAAAGTTGATCTTTTTTTTTTGCATGGCTTCATTACACCTCTGGTATCTGTTACAGTATTATTTCTCTCATTGTAATGAATATGTTGAGGCATTAATGCAGAGTTAAGTGCTATTTGCATGCACCTCCAATTAGGTACATATCCGTCGGGCTGTGTCGGGAGATTCGAGGAAAAAAAAATGAAATTGGCTCAGCGCTGTGGAGCTTAATAAAGAGATAACTGTGAAATGAAAACAAAGCCCCTTTTGTAGACGTTGCACGTAGTAGTAGATGTTGATTTGGCAGCATCCTGTCTTGTTTTCATCATGAGGGAAACCATTTGAAAGACTTGTTTTGTGAGAAACTATAATCCTTTAGACCAGGCTTCATCAGGGCATCTGTGTATATATTTCATGAGCGAGGTGATCAAACGGGAAGTTTCTTGGGTTGAATTTGTTACGCCAGAACAGAGATTAAGGAAAGACAGTACTCATGTCTCTCACGTATAAATGCTCTTTTTATTTACTTCAAAAAAGTTGGTTTACGGTCACTTTGCTTAATGTTTCCCTTGGATCTAAATCACCTTGGCATCAAACACCCCCAATTTAGTCCAACTATAACAGTTTCTTAATTGCACTTGCTGTGCTCAGTGACCATCTGTTTACTCAATGTACTTTCTGAAACCATGTGTTCCCTGCAAAAACAACAACTTTTATCGTAAAGCCAAGATGAAAAGTTCTGTTACATGGGTCCTTTAAAAAAAAGTCTGCAGGCGTCGTGGAACTCCGCAGCATAGCGCATCCTCTGCCAGCGGTGTCAGTGTCATGTGTTCCCACCTCTGATGACATGCTGCCTCTTTGTGGACCTTGCTGTGCCCCACTTTGGCTGACACTGCTATACGGTTTCACCCACGGTGACTGAAGGACAAGAGTGTTGAGAGAGTAGATGTAACTTGATGAGGACCATATTAGAAGCAATTTCTGATTTAAAAAAAGTGTCTTTATTTGTCACGAAACACAAGGAGGGGACATTTCATTTCCCTCCTTTTGCATGTAAAGTCTAACAGTATTTAGCAAGAGTTCAAGTGGGCCTCAAAGTCATTAAGCGGCCCTCAATAACTGAAAAGGCCACAGGTTAGAGAGGCACTCTGTATCCACTGTATGTTCTTTTTGCAAAGACACGATCACATTATACTCTCAATAAAACAAACACAATCTCAGAGCAGTCGCATATTTGGTGCTTTTCCTCACGATGGAAATATTGGGTGAGAATTTGAGTGTTTATCCCGGAGTCCATTCGAATTTGAAGAAAAACACAAGGTAACGAGAACAGTAATGCGACAGAGAACTTTGTTCTTTGTTTGTTTGCAAGCCCAAACTTGGCTGACGTCATTCCTACCAACAGGTACAGGTATGCGAAGCCGCGGGGTGTCCTAGCTGCTCACTGGGTTTTGTCGGTGCCTGTGGTGATTGCTGTGATAATCATCGGAGCGGCACCGTGTGGCGGAGAAGCTTAACGGTGCCAGAACCGAAAGGAAAGGGCACAGTGGGTGAAAAACAGTCTAATTGGGGACCCACGACAGCAGGCAGGTCGTGGCTTTGCAATTCATTTATAGTTCTCCCAAGCTGAATGAATGAACATTGAGTGGGAGAGGAAAAAAGATGTATTTCTTTAACTCATGAGGCACTTAACTCCCAGCTAAAGATGAGATAATGCCCCCCTGTCAGCCAGGACACGTAAAGTGGAAGCTGCTATCGCGCGCCGAGGCTGCTTTGCACCTGATAACTTGCAGTCAGCTGTTTCTTTTCAGTGTTCCATGTGTGTCCTGAAACACGGAGAAAAAAAACGTACACGTTTTACTTACTTGGAGATCTACTTTGGACAGATTTTTTTCCTCCTGTCAAGAGGGCTTTTTTGGCGCTCCACAAGGATTCAAAAACTCAAACATCAGATCACACACAGATATATTTATATATATAAAAATGCACGGGGCTGTGGCCACACTGTTGGGACCGTGCGGCCGGATGTTAATGGTGTTGGTGTTGCAGAGGGTACGTGATAGTGAAGATAAAGGCAGCAGATTGGTGAGAGCCTGTCACGCGAAGCAGACTTGTGGTGACAGAAGCGGAAGGCTTGCATTCACATTCTATATTCTAAGAAAGACTGATTGCCGTTTTAGTCATGTTAGTGTGTTGCTTCCGTCATTGGGAGACTGGGTTTGTTTGTAACATTAATAGCAATAATCATTTGCAATCTTCTGTTTTACATCATATCTGACGGCAGTCTTAGCAGGCGCCCCCTTGTCTCGCTGGGTATCGGGCCTCTTTCCAGGGTCATCTGAGAAAGAAGAACTGAGCCAGCAGCAAGCGCTCATTTGACTTACTCTTGCCAAGGGGCCTCAGCTTCTAGATGATTTCATGACTTTCTAAAATTGGCCGGATTATCTGCACACACAAAGCCCGCCTGCAGTAATCCATGCCGTATACACGGTGTGGATGATAAGAATGTAGGCTTTGTTTCCCTCACATTTCTCCTCTGAGAAAACACCTTTCTGTTTCTTTCTTTTCCTGGTTTACATTCTGCGCAGCGTTTTGCATTCCGCTCGCCAGGTTTTTGCGCCTCATCTCGATCTCCCACCTTCTTTGTCCTCCTCCTCCTCCTCCCGAGCTTACTCACCCTAACATGCACACTCTCTGTTTTTCTTCTTCTCTTTTCACTTAAATTTTTACCCTTCCAGGCTTCATATTCCATGACACCCTGTCTGCTTGCATCGCTCTCTGAGGACGCTATGTTGTCAGACCACATACCTGTGGAGGAATTCTGCCAATAGCCCTTTCCATCAAGCCGGTCAGGCAAGAAGACGGTTATCTCTCAAACACTGAGGTTTCCAGATTATATGATGGCCAAGTGGGCAAAAATGAATTCAGCTTGTTATTTGGATAAGAGTTAAACAACGACCAGCCTGACATGGTCGAATTTAACAAGAGCAGGTCTGGCATCTGGTCTTCTCCGCTGTGCATGTTAACTTACTTTCTCTGTCTGTCTCTGTCTGTCTCTCACCCTCGTGGAGGACAGCACACTTTCACTGAGAGAGGAAGACACAATGAGTCTATAAATACTTATACATAAAAGAGAGCATATTTGGAGCCATTTAAGATTCCATCCCCACCATTCCAGCAACCCTCCCTCTTCCTCTTTCCATGCCTTTCCCTGTGCTATTTCTAATCATTTACAATATTGTACAGTGACAACTTCTTCCTGCTCGATAGGAGCTCGGGATGACGCACACGGGAAGCTTAGGGCAGTCAGATCAAGTAGAACCTAAAGCTCATCCAAGGGGAACTGTGCATCGTACTGTCGGGTGCTTACTGTAGAGCGGCAACTGTTTGATTAGACACACACACACACGAGGCGGCGGGAGCTCAGAGGTTAGAGGTGCTGGATGGTGATGGGAAAGGGTGCCAGTTTTTGATTCCAGTTGGGGGAAACGGAACTGTTTGGGGGGGGGAGGGGAGGGAGAAACACTCTCCTCTGTTCGCAAGGTGCCCTTGAACGAAGCACTTAGTCCACCATTGCTACTCAGTGGCCAACAGTGGAAAACTGTAGTCGGACTCAGCAGCTTCCAGCTGTGAATGCGTCAGATTGCATGACCGTTAAAACAAGGCACCAATGGGGAAAAAAAAGAAGAGAAAAATATGCCGGGTCAGTCGATCCGCCTTAGATAGAAAATTTCAACAGAGGGAAAACAGAGAAACCTCATTTTCAACATCCCTTTTAAGAAAAATTACATTTAATGGGCCTAAAAACAGCCAGTGGACAAACACACGAAAAGAGCTCAATCAGAACGCCTCGTCACTCTCTATGAGCGAACGGTCCTGTTCAGTTGAATGGCACGTAATGAGGATTATTACGGCAGACACATGAATGCCATTTGATGTCATCCCGTGAACACTGCTCCATTCAGCCTTATCAGGCCGCTGTCTCTGGCTTCAGCGATGTGGTTTATCACTGAGACACAGCGCTGTTCTGCACAAACACTCCAGAGGACTGCGCCGTCAAATGGAAATAACAATTTTAGTGACTACAAAGCAAAGAAGCGAGGGCATAGCAGTCTAACAATAGTCCTGAGGGTAAAAAAAGCTGCATGTTGTCACTGAAAAATGAGTAACTATAGGTTCCAGCAGATCCAAGTCGAAAATAGCAAAAGTCTTTTTGTTTGATACGATCTCCTAATTTTGGTGTATGAGGTGTCAGAATTCGGGGGAACATGTAAAAGCTCTGTCAGAAAATGAAAACAGGATGTATAAATGGTAAGAGACAGTTCTGTTGTTCAGGGACACAGAAAAACAACTTGAGTCCGACCATTAAAATCTGTATTTCCGAAGACACTCGCGGAGACACACATTTGTTCCTTCAGTCTCTGCACAAGACAAGATCCATCCTGAATTTCCGCCGAAAAACCTTCTGTGAACGTCTGTGTTATGCAACAACTAGTAGCGAGAAATGTTCTCTGTTAGATTCTCCGTGGAGCGGACCGAAGCGAGGTATCACCGCTCGTGCTTCGAGAGAAAGCGACTCTTTCATGGGTCCACGGAAAAAAGTCACGTAGAGGATGTGACTCGAAGTAGTAGAAGCTTACCGATCTTCAGTACAATCCTAATGAAATAAGCTGCATCTGCTTTGTTTTCTGAAAAGATAACGCCACACTGTTCACCCTGGAAAATTATTGGATTTCTGTCCCCTTCATTCTATTTCCAGTTTTTATTTGCCTTTCAATATGAAGTAAACTGAATAGTGAGACTGGTTGCTGATATTTAGTTATTTTTATGAGGATCTTTTAAGTTAGATTAGCTCTAATACATATTTTTTATATTATACTAATACACCTGATACTGACACAGCGACAGAGAATTCTCTGCAGGTCTCTTTAGCTCTGTGTAGCTTCACAGCGACTTCACTCTTTTGTTCCACTCTTAACGCCCTCGTCAGCGTTTTTTTTCCAGCAGCAGGCAGCTGTTTCCCTGATAAGCCACCTGCACACGTACCTGAGCACAGGCAGGCAAAGTTAGCAGCTATACCTGGTGAACACACAGTGGAGCGTTCAGCTGCTGAGGAGATAGATGTTTCCCTCAGTAGCTAAAAGTGAGTATTGGATGACATTCATCAGGTGGACATGTGGCTCTGTTTTATCTCGATGTGGATACAGGAAATTGTGCGCTAACCGCCCATCCCATCATTGACTGCTTGTTTGAGAAAACAGCTGCTCATCCATGTAATTCAGTCTAATCACCGATGAATATTTCCCGCTGTTAGATCTCTATTACGCAGCCATGAGTCCAATTTAGTCTTTCTTTGTCTCTGTTTGGCATCATTTAAGATCACTTAACTCCAAGTCCATTTTGTATAAATGCCTCTTTCTTTTCTGTAGTTTAAAACCTCGGAAATCCCTTTGAAGGAGAACCCTCATTCTCAAAGGTGCCGAGGTACAAACAATAAATACAGACACAATTCAAATTAAATGGCAATAAAAGAAGAATACATGGCAATATCATTTTAAAATGAAAATACAATCACTAAGATTAGTAATTCAACTTTGGAATTATCTCAGCGGAGTAAATGAGGTCAACCTTAAAGTTTTGTTGAAGCATATTCCAAGTATACGGGACACAGTAACAAGACGCCGAGCTTCCTCACCGTGAGCGGTTACAATGGCTTCTACATTCCAAGACAGTAGGGCTGAGAGATGGGGGAGAGATAAATAAAAGCAAAAGTTGATCGCTCCTCACTGAAAGAGCCGGCAAGCCAGATTTATTTTTGTATAGTTGGCAATGGTGTGTCCCACAACTATCTCCAGTGAGGAATCTTCAGGCTGAGCGATTTGAGAGTGGAACAATACAGAAAAGAGACTGCTTCAACAATTTATTTTTCTCGTAAATAATGGAAAGAAAGCACTTTCAGAACCACCACAGTCATTCAAAAACAACACCCATTATAATCTCTGCACAGTTTAGGACCAGTTTCAAATGAAGGAGGTGTTTGTGAAGGAGGTTAATTAAACGATAGCTGTAGATTTAGAGTGGTGGCATGAAAAGAATCTGAACTGTGGCAGAGGACATTGTACAATAAAGAGGTAATATTGTGTATATAAATAGTAAATAGGACTATTGTAAAGGCTTGCGTCGTTAAGGGCTCTTATTGTGGCTGCACGAGTGTCAGTGACGCCTGCACTTTGTTTTACCTGCAGAGATATGAGAGAGAATCCATCTATCTATCCAATATCTGTAGCCACTTATCCTATTCAGGGTCCTGCGCGGGGGGTTTAAATAGACTTTATCGGCTGATACAAAGTCACACTTGGCAGTACAGACTAATTCTCAAGAGGCAGATTATGACACATTCTTCATGGTCCGTCACATTTTTGAAGTAATTAGTGGAGTCCGACGCGTCCCTCTAATGAGCAACAGCTTAGTGTGTGAGATTTCCTCGTCACAGTATGCTTTCCTTTAATGACTAATAAACATGCTCTTCGTGATTATTGTCTAGTGTCCTTTGTCACACTTTCAGACATCGCTTGGGTTCATTCCAGCGTTTCTTTGGGTGCCGTCCAAAAGCAATAGGACATTAAGGAGTAGGAAATTAGATGTTTTTGCTGCTCAGTGCTCAGTGACCTAGTCTAAGCCTCAGTCTCTCTGATAATATGGGAAATGACTCATGAGATATGTAGTATTATGAAAGAAATAATCTGATATCTTTTGTGGGAGATATTGCGCTGTGATAAAACTCTATATGTGAGTAGATGTGGATGATCGTTGCTACTCGGGGATGTTTATTAACACGATCTTTGTTGACTCGGCTGCCACAGTCGACCGAATATCTTAAAAAAATCAAATTTCAACTGGAAGCGCTCTGTGGGACTCGGCGCCAGAGTTGACTTTTCTGCTTTGTTGGCATTGCTGACTTAAGTAAAAGTGGCGAGCGGTGGGGACGTTAAGTGGTCACATAAATAAAAAGTCATGTTACAGCATATCACAGGTAAGAAGATGACAGCACATTCCTCTCTTGATATGGACGTGTACGGACATTTAGTGGACTGAATGGTGATTTCACTGAGATGATCCTCTACATCTGAGCTCTAATGAGAGGATGTGTTGATAGTGGTGCACAATGAGAGCGAACTAAGGATGAGCTCATTAAGGATGGGATTCCAGAATTCATTTCCATTCAGAGCTGGTCACAAATTGTCTGGTTTCCTGAGAATATATTAGCTCTGATGCTATCAGCTCCTCCATTATAAATTCATGCAATTGGTGTCATATTTACAAAGTCAGTTTATTTACCAGCCAGTTGTTTACTTCCGCTGGGGCGGAAATACTGCGAAGCTGTGTTGATTAACACGGGGTTTGGCTGTAATAGCAAGCGTTAAACATTACACAGTCATAGTTTGATTCATTGTTTGCATCAGAAATCTCCCTTTATGTAGCTTTAATGTCGGGAGACTATAGCCATGGCAGAATATACGAACCCTTCAGGTACATGTTTTCCAAACTGACGACAGAAAAAAGGCTTTTCATGCATTCCATAAAAAATGGATCAGCGCTGTTGAAAATGGTGAAATGTGACGTTGGAGCATGCGGGTGGTGCAAAATAAAAGGGAGTAGGGAGTAGACGACAAATGACAGTGGTTCAAGTGTATCAAGCGGAGTCAGATGATAAAGCTTGCCTTATCGAGAGGAAAATGGCTCAGAAGCTGTTGCAATACAATTATGAATAGTGACGATATAAAGAGGGACTGTGAACATCCTCCCCAGGCCAAACTTCTCTAGTTTTGTACTTTTTTATTTTTCAAAACGAAAACAAAAGAGGAACCAGAATGCACCTCATCCGTGACGAGGAATTCCGGATTGGGATGTAATGTAGCCATGGCAATCATACCATGAGATCATCCTACAACATAACATAAATGTACCTCGCGTTTTTGGGTCAAAAAAATCCACTGGATTTAGATTTGATGATTTATGTTGAATCAGATGGTTGCATCAGAAGGATTTTGGCCCACAGTGTTGCCGTAGGATGGGAATGTAAAAAATGTTTGGAGCGCCGTGCGTCAAATTGTGGTGAACACGAGAATCTGTCCTCCCCTTCTTTTGTAATTCAATTAGGTGTCAGAACGGGCTGCAGCAGATGCATGTCAATTACTCCGTGCAGAGGCGGTATCAGATCCAAAATGAGTAATTGATCGTTCATTCATCATCTGTGTCCATTAATCCCACAGGAACTAAATCATCCTGTCAAGAGTCCAAATTACTACCTGCGCTGTAATTGTAGGACAGGTTGGGGTGTGTGTGTGTGTGTGTGTGTGTGTGTGTGTGTGTGTGTGTGTGTG
>NW_022280058.1:2500441-2565635 GCF_004355925.1 Anarrhichthys ocellatus | reverse complement strand
TGTGTGTGTGTGTGTGTGTGTGTGTGTGTGTGTGTGTGTGTGTGTGTTTGCCCCTGTGAGGACCAATATGATATTCAGACTGAGGACATTTTTGCAAAATGAGGTCATTTTGACCCGAGTCACTTCTTTCACAGCTGAGGTTAGACGAATGTAATCAGAATAAGAAGTAGATTCAAGTCAGCTTTGGGTGAAGGGTTGAGGTTAGACATGTGGTGTTCAGGGCGAAGGGTAGGATTATGGGCTAAAGAATGAACACTGCCAAGGGCCTGTGCGTGAGTGTGTGTGTGTGTGTGTGTGTGTTGGGGGGGGGAGTATTTTTTTTATTCGGTTTCTGCACTTTGTGATGTGTCCGAGTCAGAGTGACCATGTATTTATTTCAAAAGTTAAACAGTAAAGATTGGTGTTTTTTACTAAATTAATTTGCTGTTTTTATATTTTTTTATGTGGCTAAACCAAAAGCTTAAAAAAAAGTAGAAATAGGCTGCTGAAACGTCTGGCCCATCCACATAGTAAGTTTGTCGCTGTGAGCGAACCCTTTCACATAACACAGTCAGCTGAGTCATTGTTAATATACAAATATTGATTTTGGCAGCTTTAACGTTGAAAAGGCAATCAAGCAAAAAGGCAAAATATTCTGTAATTCCAGCTTTTACAAATTTAAATAACTTATAACAAAGTTTTGATGACATCACTTTGGACTCTGGGAACTTCTCTTCTGAGTGTTACTTTTACTATTGTCTTGCTTTATTGAAAAATATATTACTTTATAATAAAAATATGGTTTAGTTTCAGCCCTTACACACCCATGTTACATCATTTGTTTCACTTATTTATTTCCCCAAATCCTTCAGCTTTAGCTCCCTAACAACAAACAGAGTGGAAAAACTCCGGGTACATCAGGGCCCATTTGTTCCATGAAGATTGTAATTGAAATATAATTGATCTCTCCTGATGTTACTGGTGTAGTTGGGGTCTTCCTTTTTTACCACCAGCTTGTTGACGTCATTGTTTCAGACTATGGGGTCTATTTGCGAGTATAGTCACGGACTGGAAGAGAGAGGGTTGTGTGACCAGCGTGGGTGGGTGATTGACATCTGTCTCCCAGCTGCTCTGTGTGTTTAAACGCGACCCTTATTATTCTGTGTATTTACTGTCTGCCCATGAAGCTCCTTTCCACACGCAGATACAGTTGCTGTACGCATATGATTGTGTGTTTACACACGCGCGCTCATGTGTTTAAGTGAACGTTTGATCTTGTCATCATAATTATGATGGGAATCGCTGCACAGGATGTGATGCGGGGGTTGAGATACACATGAATGTCGAAAATGGCGGTGATGCAAAAATAAAAAAATAAAAGATAGTAGGTTTTTAATAGGGGATTAGTGGGAATATGCTGGCTGCTCTGTATGTGATTTTGAAACAGAGCTGTTACATGCAGCAAATAGGAAATTAGAAACAGTGTCCAAAGCTTATGGTCAGAGTGACACTCAGCGAAAGAAATGGTAAGATAAGACGTTAACCACAGCAATGAAATATGGCTCATCCGTCCAAAGCCTGCAAATTTATGGTATGTAAGTCTGAAAAAGCATTGAAAAGATGACATTAAAAAAAATTCAGAAAGAATTCCAACTATGGTATTAGAAGATTACATTGAGCTCTTTCAGGTCAATTGGGGTCTGATAGGATGATGGAAATAACTGCTGCACAAACCAATCATATATAATAAAGCTCAACAGATGCTCAAGCTCTGGTATGACCTCAATTTTCCCATGGGAACAGCAGCAATATATCGAAATACACAAAGGATTGTTTGCTTTAGGACAGTTGCGCAACTTATTACATTACATATTCATCACCTTAAACATACAGTCCTTTCTCTTGCCTATTATTCTGACAACCCACACAACGGATATGTACCATGGATATTAATTGCCACTTAAAATGCACTGCGAATGTCAGTGCAGCTCCCCAGATTCTCACCAGTACAGCCGTTAATGAAAGGCTGTGTCACTGCAAAGTCAACAGAAGCTTGTCAGCGTCCCTTTTATGCTAAATTACATGCTGAGAAAATCTCAGTGAAGAAATGCAGTTATATATATTAACGGGACCAAAAGATGGAGAAATTGTTAAAAACTGGGATGCTTCATCTGTAAAAAGGTTTCTGCAGACTATGCAGGGCAACTGTTGCAGTCACCTCCTCATCTATAGATACAAGAATGTATTTATATTTAAACACTTGCCTCCATTAAAAAACATCTTTAGTTTTAATTATTTGTTATATGATTATAATTCCCTGAATTTGCAAATCAGAACTCCAAATTCTTCACTCACGCTGAAGAACTACTACCGACGACACTTAGTCTGTGTGTGTCTGTGACATTACCTCTCTGTTGCAGGTTTCAACATCCAGCAAGCAACATTAAAATGAATTTGAGTCGTGTTTGTGTCCACCTGGTGGATATAAATCTAATATTCACTGTCCTTTAAGCTCTGTTTTGGTCTCCACCAACACCAAATATCGAGCTCTATAGCTGCTAAATATTCTTCTATGTTAACCAGCTAGTCACTAAATTTGTCTACTATTTGGTGCTGAGTTGTAAACAGGTGGCTGCTGCTGGAAACAAGATTGATGAGAACAGTTAGAGAGGAACCAAAACAATTGTCTGAAAGATGCTAAAACGCTCCACAGAGGGAAACTGCAAGTTTGGTGGATAATTCTCTGTGGGTCTGTCACTACGAGCGACACTTTTTTAAATATATTGAGTCGTGCAGCAGCTTTAAAGTACAAAAAAACATCATCACACGTCATCTACCGTACCGTATGTTGAAATATGGAAGCCATCCAAGCTGTGGCGACAGATGGCTTTGAGGTACTGGTGAAAAGTATCAATATCAAGCTGCAAGTATTTCACCCAAAACAAGATTCTAAAAATATACAGCATCTGTCGTGAGACAGTGGAGGAAACAGCACGCACGCGCACACACACACACACACACACACACACACACACACACACACACACACTCAGAATCAGCTGTGCGGTGTGATAAGCTCTGAACTTCCACCGTGTATGAGACGATCTCAACAACCACTGCAAATAACTTCCAGGCATAAGTATTAACTAACGTAAACTCTCAGACTGTATTTAAATCACATTTCATGGCGATAATAATGGCAAAATGTATGGTGGTATAAACTTCATTCACCCTTTCCAGCCCTATATGACCTAGTGTTTTTGATTATGTGGCCAAGTTCACTGTAAGTTCAGGAAGTAAAGCGAGGTTTCGGACACCACAGTGAACAATAAGGGTGTGGAGGCGGTGGTAAGCCGTCCCATCTCTTAACCAGTAGTTAATTGGATTGTGACCAGTTTTTTCCCAAAATTCAAGAAGCACTTTTAAAGAAAATGACAATCCTCATTGTCATTTCACAGCTGGCGGTTTGTATTTATCTAAAACCATTTAAAATCTATAGTTCAGGTTGTGTTTAATGTATGCATAATTAAGGCATACATTAATTTCAATCTTTAACAAACATTCAGGATTTTACTGTCGCTTCGTTTGGGTTTTCATTGTACAAGAACCTCAATAACCTTGAAGCATGATGATTGTGCTCATTTTATAATGAGTGGCAGTACCTCCTTATTAATTACTTGGTTTCCAGGGACCTAAATGACATAAATGGGATCAATCCAATCTTCTGACAGCATCAGCTGCTTGGCAGTTGCAAATGGGAATCTAAGCCACCCTGTAATTGGTTTCTATGGTTTTGTGTGTGTGTGTGTGCGCGTGTGTGACTCGATGAAATGTGGTTGACTGAGGTTGTATGCCAAGGTTAAGGTTACTTTATGGTCTCCCATGGGAGAAAATTGTCTTGGAGAATGGAAAATTGCTGTATCAAGTCCAAACATCACATTAAAACACACTGAATATAAACATGTGCAAACATCAGCCTAATCACGAGCCATTCACCCTGTTAAGGGCTACAGAAATTCAAGGCATACGTCTCAAATGACAGACCATCGCGACCTAATTCCCAAAATGTCAGATAAATCACATATTTATTTTATGCATGTGTTATTGAAAAGATATACACAGCAACTTTGGGTTTTTAACATCTTGCTCAAGGACATTTGAGACATGCAGTGCTGGGAATCGAATCGCTAACCTTGTGATTAAAGGACGACTTTCTCCACTTCACTGAGCGGTAGTTGTTCAGTTTGGAGGAAGTGACCTATCGAACAGAATTTCTTCAATTTCGCGCACATTATTGAGCAAATGATGCTTATCACACCGGTCAACAGACCTGTCTACTTGGATATTGATGCTCATGTTGGAGTTGCAAGCTAAATGCATGTATACATTTGGCCACTAAATATTGGGCCACTTGCTAATGCATTCTACCCACTCACTAATAGCATGCGGATCTTGAAAGTCAATTTATTTAGGTTGCATTCATGATCTTTGCTGTTTAATACCCCCTTGTATAGCTTGACAAGCTTTAGCACTATGCTGTACTTCCATTGCCAAACTGCTAGTGCACACTTTCGTACCTCGTCATTAATTATAAATGGTCTATGTCAGAGAGTGCGGAATTTAATTTCACTTGTTGTGGCCCGTTTGACCCAAAAAGAATAATACTACTTCATCAAAAAAAGATTCACCTTCAACTGAACTCGGTTTTTAAGCCAAATATATGCGAATAATAGTGTTACAAACAGAGCTAAAATCAATACAAAAGCAGACTGGCATATGCAGCAGATCTTTATAAGTGCTTCAAGACATGGTGCACTTTTCTGGAGATGGCATAATTTGTGTCATCATTGATTTTTTTCATGTAATCAAATTGGTACTCATCAAGGAACGGTTGCACCTCCCTGCGTAGCTCCTCTGTCACGATCCTCTCAAAGGAGCCTATGGCCTGTACTCATTAGTTTCCTAAGGTCAAGACTTTCTGAGGACTGGAATTGTAATGGATTTCTTCTAGAGCATTGCGTGCGTATCAGCCGCGCAGCCGTGGGTATGCCCAGATGTCCCTTTACCATTTAAATCTCGAGCTGCCACACCCAGCGTAATCATAAATGATGTATGAGTAGCAGAGTTTTCCATAAGCACTGGATGCTGACCAAACAGCTAAGTACTCATTTAAGTCCAGCCAGCTACTTTATTATATTAATTTTTTATTCGAATGAAATAGTTTTGATTGACGAGTCACTATTCGCTATGTGTGTATACGACCACGAGCCTCGCCTTCAAAACAGTGCGAGCATGATTTGTGTGCTCACTTAGCTAAGCGGTTGTGTCCAGCTGAGTAGAAAGCGGAGACCGGTATTCAGTGTTTGACAAGTATTAGCAAAATAATGTATGACAAAACAGTAAGACTTGCACAGATTGAGATATTTGCGTGTATCCAAAAAAACCTGCTTCGTCTTTCATAATGTTTAAAAGTAGGCGTTCCTAATACTGACGAGAAATGTGGTCGTAGTGTTAATACATACCGCAACATAAAGCGCTGTTTACTGATCGTGGTCATTTCACGTAGTTCTGTGGGACCAGGTTGTTTCAAAATGTGTACTTGAATGGCCCATTTCCAAAGCCTTGAGGCTCTTTGTTGTCGTCCACCTGCTGGAGTTTCTATGAGCATAACTGGATGTTTCAACACCCTCCATCTGCAGACAGTACCTTTGTTCATGCATACAGTACACCCTCTGTCTTCAGAGCTGGATGGGTATATCTCTTGCGTAACTGAACTGACTTTTGCTGACTTTCTCTCCAATATCCACTTTGCCTTTGGGATATGAAGAAATATCTCGAAATAGAGACATTGACGAGGTTTGCATATTGTTTCTGTTCCCGATTGAGTTGAAGATCAAATCAGTTGAAGCATTAGAAAAACAATTACCGTGGCAAGCAGGAAAATAATCAACGCTGCAAATTCGAGGTGTGTTGCTGTATGAACTGGAGATTAAATTGTCACAGTCAATGTTTTTGCAGTTGTGTGTAGAGAGATACAGAGAGAGAACGAAGCAGTGGTCACCACAACACCATAACACTGTACTCGAACCTATCCCTTGTGTCCTGGTTGAACTTTAAGTCTGTCTCCACCTATCTGGCTCAACCCATCAGCCCCCTACCACACTCGGCACTGCTCAGCCTTTCAGACAGCGCTACTCAGACTTGAATCACCTGTGGAATTGTGAGGCAGGATAGAGGGGGGTTAAAAAGTAAGTAGGGCAGGTCGGGTAATAACAGCCTAAAAAAAAAATCTCTATTCAGCAGATAATCGGTTATTATTTTGTTCTTTCGGGCTCTGCTTCCATTTTGTTCTTTGTATGTTTAATGGGATTTTCACAGAGGAAACAAACAAATTCATACAGAACGGCTAGCCTTTACTTTGTTGGTTGTGTGTCTGCTGGTGGGTTAGTATGTGTAATGGTCAGTTTTGCAACAATGATGTTTTTAACAATTGGGTGTTGTGACTAAAATGTGCTTTAGTCACAACTCCCAATTGTTTAGACGACTTTATCCATTTTCATGACATTATTTCCGAACAATAACCACATATTACAGTCTTTGTACTGTGTTTTGTGAAGCTTGCTTAACATCAACATCAATGTTGCTTCTACCATTGCCTTGGGGCGCCCCTCCTGCAAAGAAAGAAATCCATCTATCATCTTCAACCGCTTAGCCTGTTCAGGGTCGCAGGAGCCGATCCCAGCTGACATTGTGCAAGGCAGGCTACACTCAGGACAGGTTGCTGACACATAGAGAAAAACAATTTAGAGTCATCAACGAACCTAAGCTGCATGTCTTTGGACTGTGGGAGGAAGCCGGAGAACACAGAGAGAACCCACAGCTGCCACGTGGGAAAACATGCAATCTCCACACAGAAGGAACTTACATATGTTGTCGCTAACTTCAACTTCCTTAGAATAGAGCTGCTATTAATCAGAATTGGTTTCTTAGCGTGTGTGTCGCTGAATGGGGAAACCCTGTAGAAACATGAAGTGGTTGGTGGTGAACCATGGGCGTCTGTGTGATGACTATTATTTTAGTGTACGATAGAGAGAGAGAACAACAAAATGCCTTATATTTGAAACGTTTAGATTTTAAACAGATGCACTTAAGCAGGAGAATAACAGATTTAATAGCAAAAGCAACACATCACAGTCTCTGAATACTGACTATTAGAGATGAATCTGCAACAGCATGTCTCTTGTAAATGGGGGGAAACGTGACGCACGTCATGCACTTGTCCTTGGCATGAAAGGAGACTAGCATCAGCGAAATGACCTGCACATGTCACATTGACAGTTTGATGGGGCTTGAACTCAGCAGAATTACCTTTATTCAAACAGCACTTACCTTATGATGGGGGTTTCTGCTGGCATTGTCCTACTTTACGTCATTTGCCTGTAATGTTGGATGGTAAAAAGAAGACACAATATGCCACATTGCGTACGAATGTTTTTCTAGTTTTTCTCTATACTTGATAACAGATGCTGTAGCTGAACCACAGAGGGTGGCACACTGGGGAGCAGCTGCAGAACTGTAAATCTCAGCAGCACCAGCAGCTACAAGAGCTGTGGCCACATGGCTCACCCGACCCACAGCTCCTGAGGGGATCTAAAGTACAGTACCCCCCATGCATTGCCCTTATGTTAATCAAGATCAGTGTGATGGGAAGATAAACATTTGTACATATATAGGACAAAACAATTGTTTAACACAGATATGAGAGTTGTAAATATAGTTAATTTGTATGCCTGGTCTGATAAACAGGTTAAGTTTTGAGATCTTGTTTTGCCACTACATGACACATGAAGACTGTGTAATCAGATTGACAACATGACATTAGACAACTTGTCTAGAGGGCTTTATCTGGAAGACGTGACTGGACCTGTCAGCCTGTGTCAGGCCACCAGCTGTGGGGGTCTGGCTGACATCCAGGGTGACACCACCCGTGGTGTTTTGTCATCTCTGCTCCCTGACCAGAGAAAGTAAGCATGGCGGACAGGTATTTTCACAACACATGATCCTCAAAATTACAGCGGTGGCTATAAGAAAGGGGCCCAGCTATTTGAGATTGAGACTGCTTAGTTGGGTTTTTTTTTTTAAGGAATGACAACAAGGTTGGCCAGTTAGGCGGCAGCCTAAACCTCACCGGATCTGAGATGTTGTTCAAATTTCACTCAAGTTACTTCCCAGTGCTAACACCCACAGGGCATAATAACACTGCCAATTACAAGAGGAGATCATTAGTCTTTCTTCAAAGCAAAGACAAAATTCTTAGTTGAAATCTGTAAAATGTAGCTATTAGTCTTTTTTTTTTTTACATTCAAAGATTTTATTCAGGTCAGCGAATGAAGTTTTGAATGTCTGTCGTCACAGTTTATGGCGTGATCACCCTAAAGATAAGTAGACAAAATTTAGTTTTTTGTTATTATTATACAAAAGTAATTTACACTGATGTGAGATCGATGCTAGACCGCTTCGTTAATACAGATGCGGGCTTCCCTTTATGTGCGATAAGCGGGAGAGCACACATTTTTGACCGCAGTGAAAATACATATTTCTTTCGCTCCAAGTCCAAAGTATACCAAGCAAGCTGCGTGGGATTGTCTCCAACTCGTGTGATCCAACATTTCCAAAAACTCCAGAGTGTCCAAAAGTCAATATAAATTTAATAAAAGATAGACATAATCATTTACAGATTTCATAACATCCATCCATCCATTTTCCTCCACTTATCCGGGGTCGGGTCGCGGTGGCAGCAGGCCAAGCAGGCCGACCCAGACCTCCCTCTCACCGGCAACATGTTCCAGCTCATTCTGGGGGATCCCAAGGCGTTCCCAGGCCAGCTGGGAGATGTAATCCCTCCAGCGTGTTCTGGGTCTTTCCCGGGGTCTCTTCCCAGTGCCTGGAAAACCTCCAGTGGGATTTCACAACATGTTACGAGAAATCTTACTACAATCCATATTTGTTTCTGTTTAGCCTTCAAAAAACAATGTTTTCACAATGCTATCCACTCATTGTACACAAAGGACACACTTGTATTAATGGGGCGGTCTCGAAGCAATCAAACAAAACTCATGGAAGAAATTAGCGATTAAAGAAAGCTGATTTGAATGATTTTTATGATGAAATATTCTAAACTTAAAAAAATCAAATAAAACAGCGCAGCATTTTAATTTTGATTTCGAATTTGAATATCAATGTTATGAATGCAGCTTCAAACAGTTCAGTACAGCCCCACAACTACTGGTGACAGAAAATGCTTTGAGTGCACCTTGAGAGTATCTAGAAGGAATCTCCCATCCAATGGACACACAGGAGCACATGCTTGGATGACATCAGTCATTCTTCAGCATTTTCTTAGCTGCCACTGTTGATTCTGACATTTAAATAAACGTCAGGCTACTTGCGCCCGGCTGCTTTCTGAGAACAGCCGTGGTGCTTGATGCGATCTAGAATTATGCTGGCAGTGCTGCTTTCCACTCTGCTGTATGTGATTGGTGCTTCCCAAGGAAAGAGGGCACTGGAGGCCAGTTTGTAAATCCCGTCTTTCCTTTGCCACACCAGGGCAGGAATAAACCACTTCTACCTAAATGCATGCTGAAAGTGTTTCCCTTTTCACTGTTCTATCAGCTGCTGAAAAGAAATTCCCTTTACAGCAACAGATGCTATTGACAGATTTTGTCTTCCAGCACACATATATATAATATATATATATATATTAATAATATACTGTGTTTTTGTACTTATGCAAGACTGTTGAAATAGCTTCTGCAAGAGAAATGAGCAGATTAAACCTGCCTAGAGACTTATTATCCACGCCCGTCACTGGCTTCATTCATACATGTAGACGCAACATCCTCGAATCCAACAGTGACCCAGGGACTATAATCACTCACCGTCTCGATCTCTCTCTTTCTCTCTCTGTTTTTACTCTACTCCCCCTTTCTCTACCGCTCTCTCTTTGGATTAGTATTAATGCAGTTCAAGTAAAGTCCCGGCATCACAGTTGTTTCGTGTGTATTTTGTCACATTTCCGTGCACGCCTGGGAGCTGCCACAATAATCCGTTTTTTTATTTATTTATGTCATAGTGGTGGCTGGGAGATATTTTGAGTGAATTCCACAAGACCTCACTAAATGCCCCCAACACTCAAAAAACACATTATATCCTCTCATTCATCAAGGACTCATCTTTATTCAAGACTTTCAAATTTGTTGGCATAGTTACCAATCGCTGAATCATGTATGAGCAGCCAGTAGCTCAGTAAGTTCCTTCTTATTTGTTAGAAGGAATGAATAAGTGTAGAAAGTAAACCACTGAGGGCTCTGTATTTAACATCATAGTGGCAAAAAGTACAAAGTACTAGGTCATGACAGAAGGTCAATGAATTTCTATACAAGTGCTTCTGCTGTGGTTCATTTACCATTTTATTCTTATTTTATACGTCACTGTATTTACATCTTCTATTTTATTATTGCATGCTTATGATCCTGTATTTTAACTACTAACTTTAACTTTATTTTAGCTATCGTGTTGTTTTTATTGTTAGCTATTTGTTTATAAGCGTTGTTTTATATCTCGACACCATTGTAAATGTGTATTCCTCCTCAGTGGTCTTTTGAAGTTAAATCAAATATAAAAGATTGGATTATAACAGAGTGGAATATATTGTAAATTGGATAGGTGTGGTGGTTTATTTTTACCCTCACAGTCAGTCACATTCCTTGTGTCACAGCATTTCAACTGCTAGTGTCTATTAGAGTGATGTATGAATAAAATGGCCCTTCAAGTAGGAAAATAAGTGTGTTCTTTGAGGTTCACAGTGGCAAGATGCAAATATGTAACATCAAAAATAATAAGAAAAGCGGAAGAAGAACCACAATAAGCGAACAAAAGAAAAAAGAAAAAGGAAAAAATAACACAAACTTTATGCTTTTCTCTGTTTACTTTATCAGATTCAAGGTTCCATTCGTACCTATTATCCCCATGCCACTTAACATCTCACATGCCACCCATCTTCAAGGATGTAGGTCATTATTTCCATTGAGAGACAGCAAGACATTTCTTCAGCCATTGACCTATTCTGTACATCTGTTAACATTTTTCCACGAAAGGGCAATTAGACGTCTTGCTTTTAGTAAGCACATATCTAAGATTATTTGTTTACAACTCTGTATAAATGATTTACCCGGGACCCCAAAATAAAAACCTATGAGTCAAGGTGTAACTTTAGCATCCTGCCATTTATCAAGTGTAACCTCCACTCCTGAATCCTCCCTCAAGGCATTTAACCTTGGATTCAGCACAGCTAGAGTGACTGATGGGTAATTTGTTACAGAAACGTGACCTTTGCCATAGCAGCTTTGCACTCACTCTAAAGCAGAAAGTGGCTTTGCTAAAGACCATATGTAGATATGAACAAGTTTTGGAGTGTTGTGCTCTCTTGTCAAAGTCCTCGTTCCCCCATGTTAGACTAAAGCGAGAAAGAACCTGACCTCCACCCAAATATGTTTGTTTACAACATGACAGACATTAATCATAATTTTATTGGATTTTCAGATGAGAAAAAAAAGATAGTGGTTCTCAGATGGGCGGCATAGTAATATCACATGAGATCAAGGCAACATAACCGCCCCTCTAAGGTATGAGATACAAGATGGATAGACTTATTCTGGGGCGTCTAGTATTCCATATAATGTTGGTGAATAGCTTTTTCAATTTTGGAAATAGATGTGGAGGTGGTGGTAGGGGAACATTCTGAAATATATATAAACATTTAGGAAGATTATTTATTTAATGAGTGTTAATTCTGCTTGATTTAACTGTCTTCTAAATGAGGTGCTATTCGTATGCCTAAATGAAGCTCTAGCGTAAGTTTAGACAGGAAGACTACACTCTTGCATGCCTAAGCCCGTAGTTTATTGACCATACATCTGCATCACTCCTCATGCAGGCAATGTTATTGTTTGGGGCTGTCAATCATGATATCAGCTGTCTAGATCAGCTGGTCTCTCTAGCCAATAGCACAACGACACAAGGACGTCGTTAGCCTATCATCTTGCTGCTGTTTAAATATGATTGTCTTTCTACCTTCAGTACGTTCGTGCTGCTGTTACACAACCCTCCACCCCCCCATCTCCTCCCAATCTTTGCAGATTCATCAACTCATCATTCTATCAGCCTCACCACCACTAGTGTCTAGACTCCACGGGGGGATTTCTATTGTTGCCGCTTAGGGCAATCACAACTCGATCACAAATCTCCTCGTCGAGTTCAAGCGCCAAAGAATTTCTGATGTAACTCATTAACGCAGCATCTTTCATAATAAAGGTTAACTACTAATGATTCACTTGTCTCTCCTGATTGAAATATGTAAAGCAATCTGTGACCTTAAAATGTGTGGCCTCCTGGCCGGGAATGCTTTTCTCCTCTCCATTTAGTAGGATGATTGAAGGTTTGTTGAGGTTCTAACATTTTTCGAGTATGAGTGACTTGAGTCACTCAAGGGGGTAAATGTGGGAGAAAAATGTATTGTGTCTTGAAATATATTTGTGTAAAATCAATCATATCCATAATTTGAAATGTATCCATGTACATTCACAGTCATCATCATTGTCATATGACATCACAGTCATTTAGCAGACGCTATTATCCAAAGCGACTAAAAATTCAGATTCTATCACAATTCTACACCGTAGGGTTTTGGGGTTAGGTGTCTTGCTCAAGGACACATCGACATGCGACTAGTGGAGCCTGAGCCTGGGATCGAACCACCCATCCTCTGATTGAAGGACAGCCTTGCTATCCACTTCCTCACAGTCGCCCCTCATATGTTATTCACGTCACTGAGACAGGGAGTCTAGTATGGCGGCCTTGGAGCCCGGGTGAAGATAGAGGGGGGAAGACATAGATACACGAGTAGGGCACGATTTCTAACGCAGGGGAAGAACGGAGACGGGTTAATTAAAAAAGATCAAAGTGGAGATAGAGGGCAGCCTCTAAATATTGTGATCGGGACTGAGATATTATTCTTGGTAAATATCTCAGTAGTAGGACTACTAGATAGTAGACATTATATAGTAGACTTACCCACCCACATCGGCTAAAGAGATATTGGTGTCTTAAATTAGAAGACTTATCGGACGGAGATTTAAACATACAGTATATCATCATCATTGTTTCCCTGGCTTTGGAAATAAAATAATCAATGCCCCCCACATAGATGGGGAGCATCCCATTTAATAAAAAAGCATTTCAAAGAAGGGTTTGCCGAGGTTATTTGTGTTTTTTTTAACAACATCGATATCTAATTAAGAGGGCCAGCCATCAGAGCTATACAACTACTCATGAAGTAATTTAAAGGCGTTATTGATCTCTAAAGGGTCTACTATAATGTTAAACAGAAAAGCAAGACATTGACATACATCTGTCCACTGTAGTTGTCGTGTAGTAGGGCATGTTATAACATGGTCCATGCATACGGCACAAAGGAAACGTAAATGATCGGCGCTCCTATAGCACCCGTTCATTTTTCCCTTAACCAGTCAGGTTTCCTCCGAGCAGCCTGGCCCGGCAAAAAAATAGAAATGCTGTGTTGGCAGTTGGATCCATTAATCAAGGGCTACCATGTGAATTCAACTAGCAAGACAACAAAGTAGGAGAACGAGCAAGGATTTGAATGTTTGTGACTGCAGTGTGATCGGCTGCTCATAGCAAACAAACAAACACAACGAGGGAAAAGTGAACACTATCTTTAATGTGTTATTAGCCAGACTTTCACTTAATTCCTCCACACGAGCCGAAGTGTCAAAGCTAAAGCGTCCTTCTCTGTGTGTAATCAGCAGCCGCAGTCACACTCCATCAAAGCGTTTCTGCTGCCTGTGCACTCCAGCGGAAAGGTCCAGGTCAAATCTGACGTGTCTATTCTTAAGAAGAACTTAATTTTTTGCCTTTGTAACCATGCATCTTGTCCTTGCAGTTATAAAGGCGAGACCTTGACGGGGCCATCTCAGTTCTTTCAGTTAATTCCTTGACGTCTGTTTCAAGTTTTGGTAATAGCAGTTAAGGGGGTCCCAGAAATTATTTTCTCTGCCTGGTCAAGACTTTCTTTTCATGCCTTTATTCAATTCTCAATGACTCGCATAGAAGTTAACACATCATCCATCTTTTTGTGCAGTTCCGCCTTCATTTCAAACAATTGCTTTCATTATTAGTGTTGTGGTGTTTTCCCCTGTTGTGGATCAGCTTCTTTGACTTTATGACTTAAGGTAAAACTCAACACCTAACGGCTGGCTCAGTACCTGTTATCTATCTGACTCGTGGTGAGACACCACAGGATCTCACTATTAGGAACTCAGTAAGGAACACCCACAGAACACAAGAGAGATTAGGTTTTCTTCAGTTCACGCAGATCTATTTGCATCATAAAGTATACAAGTAAACCGAGCTGTCCGGAGTCAACTCACTTCACAATAGCATTGTACATTATTTTATACCTCCATCCTACCCTAAACCCCCCCCCTCGGAGATGTCCTCCTCGGAGATGTCCTCCTCCTCCTCTGAACTTTCTGAACTGAATCCGGTTGACAACTAACATACTAAATTTACTTTCTGTGGCCTTTTTAACTTCTACCCCTGCGGTTCTAGACTCTTTTAGATTGGGATTAGGTTTACCATGATAATGTTCTTTTAGATATAACTATAATTCCCGGGGCGAATATTGCTGGTTAGCCTCATCAGGCTCTTCGGTGAGCACAGTGGCTAGCTCTGATTCAGATTCAGCTCTCCCGACCCGATTCTTGGCATGTGTGCCATGTGCAAGAACACCGCACTTTGCCGTGGCACTTTCCAAATTGCTTTCTTTTGATGGTTGTAGAGACTTAGGGAGAGTCTTTCCGCATAAAAGCAAAATACGAATACCCTGTGCTTCCTCATGTGGTTGGAACTGCCATCTCTTTATGCCACCTCTTCCATCTTGCACACAGCACTGTGTGAATATACCAAAGCAAGAAAGTACATTTCAAGGTGAGGGAAATGCACATGTCTTATAGCTCAGTTTGCACCAGTCTTTATACTGGCATGAAACCAGATCCATTTAGAATTGAAATTCATGATGTGAGATATACATTTCACTTAAAATGTACATATTCCTGACTAATTGAAATGTATTCATAAACCTGGGGTGGTTTTTCTCACATTAACATACATTAAAATGAGCGTTCTGCAGTATGTTCTGCCAAGGGCCGCGTACTAACACGCCTTCCATGCTTTATCGGCACCTTCACACTGACCTCAGTAACTTCCCATGAAAAGGTGTCCAGTTAAACCGGACTTTGGAGCGTGGGTATTGAAATGCCTGGTTCATTCGTGCAGTCGGGACATAAGGGTACATTGGGTCCAGGTTGCTCCACCTGCTTCTAACCTTCAGCACATGTACATTATATCTCACATGGAACCTGTATACCACGTGCTGAACATTTGAAATTAAATTGAATACCAACAGTCTCCCTACTGTAAAAGTATTATCAGAATGTGTTTCTTCCACATGCATCAGTTGGTAGACAGTTAATGGACGTCTTCAAAGGATATTTTTGCAGGAAATAAGTTAAGACACAAAGTTTAGTTTGGTTATTTGTGAGGTTAAAGTATAGATTTAGGTTAAGAAAATTCAGAGACAGTATATCTGCTGTGGGAAACCAAACAACGTTTGTGTTGACTTTTCAGGAAAGTAGACTGTAGTCCAACAATACATTAGCATTTCTGTGTAAACACATTTAACAAGAGTGATCATAGGACTAATAATATTTCTCCCAAAACTGAACAACTGGGCAATGAGAGCCTCAATCAGAGAGGTCACAAAAAAATCTGAGGACCACTGACAGAACCACAGTTTGCTGAGATAGCACATTTTGAATGACAACAGTCAGAGCAGAACATGCTTGGCGACATGCTTGGCGACATATCAAAGTACTGAAAGACCTCCCTGCTTGGAAAACAGCAAAACTCCGAGAGCAAAACATTTATCTGGTACAATGGAAAATGTGACTGTTGTTGTAATCCAAAGCAGTCTGGAGGAAACAGACGGCTAACAACTAGTCGAACAACATTCCTGCTGTAAAGCATGAAGGTGGCCGTCTCATGCTGTGGGTGCTCTTTTCAGCACAGAGGGACACAGGATTTGTGAGGTTGGAGGAATTAAAGCAGCCAAATGGGAAGCCCTATGTTATGGTGAAAGTTTGTGTTCCCACATGAGGGATATACAGTCAAGAGAGTCTATGTTTATGAACCCAAAGTCTTTATTAATATAATTATAAACAAAGATCAGTTCTTTGACAGTGTTTATGTTGTGAGATGGAAGTGCAAGAGAAGCTTTTTGGGGGAAATAATTGTACACTGATTAGTGAGTGGATATACAGAGTGAAGTATTAAGCTTATTTGAGAGAAAGATATGAATCTAGATGGGGTGACCTCTTGGATGTTTACAATTTGTGAATAGAGAACTGCCAAGAGGAGGAGCTTACAGTAAATGATTGGATGGAAGTAGTCAATGAACAAGTAGAAGCAGAAGATTTAGGAATAAAATAGTCACCTCTGACTGCACTTACGCTAAGCTGCATATCAAATCAAAGCCCTGCCATATCACTGCAGTGGCTTCAGGACAAGGAAGTGACAGTCCTGGTATGACCCAGTAAAACCAGGTCTTGAATCCCTTTGGAAAATCTGTGGAAAGACCTCAGTATAGCTGCTCACAGACACTTCACTTTCAGATTGACTAAATCGGAGAAACTGTGCTCTGAAAAAAATAGGACAAAATCCATACTTCAAATGCTCCAGGCTGCTACAGACTCAGAGGTGTCATCACTGCCAACATTAATTAACTATTGACTAGGGTGGTTAAAACTCATTTGGATGTGATGCCTTTTATTGTCAGTGTATCCAAAATAGAAAGATAAAAACATTTTGTGTGATGGTATCTCCAAAAGAATAATCATCATATTCCATTTTAGAGATCATGCTGCAACACCATACATTGTGAGAAATGTTGAGCTGGCTTGAGACTGTCCAAATGCACTGGATATCGTTTTGTTCTCGTCAGTGAGTGTGTCAAAATGCTCAGACTTGTTAAAAATGTGGGATTGCAGACATGGAAAAGGGACACAGCACCAGGCCATATCTCTCCTCAAGCCAAATGAAAACTCAGAGTGATGCGTCAAACACAGGTCTAGTCACAGTGACAGAGACAGTGACAGAGACAGTCCGACAGTCAAAAGAGCCAGCTGCCTGTAGGCTTTTCCAGAAAGGACCTCGTCAAGGTTAACACTGAGTGACTTGAGTTTAAAATCAGGTAACAGGGTTGTTCGAGTAAAGAATAGCCAAGGGAGGGAAAGGGAACTCCGTAAAGATGACTGTTTGCATGTTGTGTCAACATCTTCTCTGAACATGGAAAATATATTCTCATTTGGCAGAATGCATAGAGATTCCCATGCAGCAGCCAGCCTTCATCTCTGCGCGCACACCTATTTACTTGTTTTTGTCAGCTGAATGAGAGATAATTAAAAAAAGCACGAAACTATATTAATAGTCGCACGTGATCCCTGGCAGTAGAATAGTTGCTATATTCTACGGGAGATAACGGGCCACAGCAGTGTGCTTCTAATGCTCAGGTGAGACTGACAGCTCTGCCTGCGGGTTGGGGGAGTGTGTCTGATACTGACAGACCAAATGTCAGTGCAGGAATGAAATTGCTCCGCAGTGATTGTAGAGATATACGATGTGCTTAGTTCCCATCTGACATGCAGTAAACGCATCTTGTCGTCCGTGACATGGTGTTTAACATCGGCAATCTGGATCTGGTCTTGTCATTAGGCCTCATAATATGGTACTCACTACTATACATAGAACACATTCCGCTGATATACAAGTGACAGCTGTGAAAATGGCTGTGTGGCTAGATGTTATGCTCCCACGACATCCTCACGACAGGCCGCTCAACGGTAAATAAAAGGAGACACAAAGCAGTGAGTGCTTACACTCACACACACACACACACACACACACAATGAGGAAGTTTCCACAGAGAGTAAAAGGATATTTGCTCCTTTGTCCTGTTCTGGTGCGTGTCGTGTATTTCATTTGAAAGAGGTTGGGGATCACAGCCGCTGACTGCAACCTCTCAGTGTGCAACAGTGTGTTCTCCGACAAGTCAAGTCAAATTTCCCATATTAGTTTTGGAACAACAAATACACTCGTGTGCCCTTGATTAGTGGTCGGCTTGTACATCATGTCCTTGCTGGCAATTAGACATATGCATTATTTAGTGACAGGGACCCCCCTCCCTTTTATTTATTTTTTTATCCCTTTCATTATTCACCAACATCTACAGGTGACAATTGAATGCAAGTACACACTCGCCAAATCACTGGGGTAAACTACCAAATATGTTTATGCATACACACAGGCGCACATATACATCAACAATACAAATTTAGATTGCATTCGCTCTCAATCGCTAGCCTTGAGGCCCTCTCCCTGTGGCTTACGTAATGAAGTAGGAACAAAAACAAATGGATGTCTCTAAAGGATTGAGCTGGTATTTTTGCATTTTTCAGCATATTTACAAATCATGTATACTTAAACTACTGCCAGACATTTCCAAATCATTACATAGTTTTTTTATGGATTTCCAAAGGACAGTCCTTCCTGCCAGACAGCTTTTACTTTGCTTTCAAAATCTCATTGCGTTTTTTTTAATTTTTATTTTTTAAATGAGGAGCCTTGAACCTAAAATTTTGATCACCACATGGAACATCATCAGTGTGATGGTTTCACATTTGTCAGAGTTATTGCTCCGTGGTAATGCAATTACCACTCCACTCCATTTCCCAAATTAGGAGTTTCTGGCTTGTATGGCAGTGAACCTTTACCCAAGCTTGAAATTGCCCCATCCGAAAAAACCTGTGTGGCATTACGGCTGTTTTTTTTATATGAATGTTTTTCTACTATATCCTCTTTTTCTACTATATGCTATAACAAGCTAAATACTGCACATTTTTCATTCAGGCAGATCATTCCAAAATGTTTCTGAATGAATAAGTTGGCACTCTCTCGGTACATCGCTCTCTCTCTCTCTTTGTTTTGTGAATTTGGGTGACCAATCTGCTGTGCTTCTGTTGTCAATGGCTCATGTGTCCTCCTTTGTGTCTCCTGTGGGTGTGTGTTTTGTCTCTAGGGAACATCTTTGTGGTGAGCCTGGCAGTGGCAGATCTTGTGGTGGCCATCTACCCGTACCCTCTGGTCCTCACCTCCATCTTCCACAATGGCTGGAACCTGGGTTACGTCCACTGCCAGATCAGTGGCTTCCTCATGGGCGTCAGCGTCATCGGCTCCATCTTCAACATCACCGGCATTGCCATCAACAGATACTGTTACATCTGCCACAGCCTCAAGTATGACAAACTGTACAGTGACAAAAACTCTGTCTGCTATGTGATGCTAATCTGGGCGCTGACTGTGGTCGCCATCGTGCCCAACCTGTTCGTGGGTTCACTCCAGTATGACCCACGGGTTTACTCCTGCACATTTGAGCAGTCAGCCAGCTCAGCGTACACTATCGCAGTGGTTTTCTTTCACTTCATTTTACCCATCATGATTGTCACATACTGCTACCTGCGCATTTGGATACTGGTCATACAGGTGCGGAGACGGGTCAAGCCAGACAACCGGCCCAAGCTGACGCAGCACGACGTCAGGAACTTTGTCACCATGTTCGTGGTGTTTGTGCTTTTCGCCGTTTGCTGGGCTCCGCTCAACTTCATCGGCCTGGCCGTAGCGATCAAACCAGAGGTGGTGGTTCCCCTCATCCCCGAGTGGTTATTCGTGGCCAGCTACTTCATGGCCTACTTCAACAGCTGCCTTAATGCCATTGTGTATGGTGTGCTGAACCAGAACTTCCGGCGTGAGTACAAACGCATTGTAGTGTCAGTGTGCACGGCACGCATCTTCTTTCAGGACAGCTCGAACGATGCAGTGGAGAGGCTCAAGAGCAAACCGTCACCACTCATCACCAACAACAACCAGGTCAAGGTGGACTCTGTCTGATCCAGAACTCCGAGAAAAAAAAGGAAGCAAACATGAAAAGATATGTAGTGACTGAGCGTAAAAAACAAAACAAAAAAAAGAGAAAAGTTGAGAAAAATACCAAATATGAATATAACACAGCTTCTATCCTCTGAGCTTAGTCATATGGTGCTATCTGACCTCTGAACAATCGGTAAAAGCAGGGGTGCATATTATCTTTGTCTTTTATCAAGCACTCCTGTTTGACTCTGCAGTACTTGTAGTACAGTAAATATATGATGTCTGTTTTGTTTTCATGTTTACAGTGATGATATAAATGTATCATGCATTATATAAGTATTTATTTTGTATGAAATGTTATGTTAAATGAAAACAACATTTTATCAAGCTAATAAAAAAAAAAAAAATCTACAAAAGTTGGTTAAAAACATAACCAGAAGTTTATAAATTTAACCAATTTTAATATTCTCATTTGTGACACTGTAACACTAATTGAGTGTAAGCAATGTGGGTTGCTGCTGTATTATTATACCCTGCAATACATTAAGTGGAATATATATTTGAGTCTCTCTCTCTCTCTCTCTTTCTCTGCCACCTTGTGAGCTCATTATACTGTATGCATGGATATGCAGGAATCGTTCTAATGCAAAATAAATGCGATATTTATCGTGCTTTAGTCCTGTGTCCAATTTTCTCCCAAATGCAAGTTTATTGCAATCCTGTAAATGCATAACTTTGGTCATTTTTCATAGTTTTAACCATCTTACCTAACCATTATCATAACAATGTACTCCCTAAAGCAATTTCTGATATCTCAGTAGACAGCCTCTCTAAAGTGAAGTTCAACGGGGGAAACACAAACTGTAAGATGAAGTAGTAGAAGAAGAAAAAGTGCATGTGAACAATTACAGCAAGTGAAGTATATTAAAGTTAAACAAGGAAGTGAGTCTCTAAACTGTGATGGATGTTAGGTTGTTGCTCCGATGTTATTGTTACCGATAGGCATGAAAGCCAAAAACTATGAAAATAAGATCCAAGTTGTAAATTACATAACCAAATGTCCACTCAAACTAATGTAGCGTGATACAGCAGAGGTGTTTCTCGTATTTATTCTAATTTGACTATAAATGGTTGGAGACAAAAATTTTAAAGTAGAATAAAGCAATACAATTCAACCAAACGTTGAATCAGCATCTCTCTTAAACAATTTCAACCAAAACGGAACATTATAACATTCATTAACGGGCCATTGTATAGGATTTGGTGGCATCTAGCGGTGAGCTTGTAAATTGCAACCAACTGAAACTTCTCCCGTGTGTGGAGAACTTCGGTGGCCAACAGGAAAGGAAAATTGGCCCTATTCAGTCTGCTCCCTATGAAGATATAAACGGGTCATTCTAAGGTAATGGATCACAACAATTCTTATTTTGAGGTGATTGTACACGAAAGAAAAATATTATATTCCATTTCTGCCAATAGATCCCCCTAAACGCTACACACTGGCCCTTTAAACTAGAACCTATTGCAGAGTTGTTGAATTAATCTAGGTGTACCTCACAAACTGGCAACTGTGTGTACTTAAAATGTTATTTTTGCCAGAACATGAACGCCTTTACATTTTTAAATCTTGTAGATATATATTTATGCCAAGGATCAACTATGACAGCTCCTATGAATCTGCATGAGTAATGTAATTGTATCCTAAATGAACAGAACAAATGAATATGATTCGAGTTGTAAGGTGTATCCCCAAAATTGCAACCTGTTTTAAGGATACATCTTGGTAGCGGATCGATACTCTTTATCGGTCTATATGCAGGTTTAGGTATTTTAAATCGTAATCAGGATGCAGAAAATGGCATCAGAACATCTCTAAGTATGATAAGGCTTTATGTTAGGCACCCCCCCCTCCTCCCCCCTGTCAGCCACATATGTGCTGTAGTTCACCACTGAAGCTATAAGGTTCTCTCTACAAACACATTCGAGGTTAACATATACTTTGGAAGGCACCAGTGTCCTTCTGCAGTACACAAGAGGCAGGGACTGTATAGCCTACTGTACGTGATTGCTTGCATGTGTGTTGCACTCTATGCGCGGGCAACCCGGTTAGTGGAACACAGACAAAGGCATCATGCATCACAGGGGAGGACGGCTCAACTACGCATTTGAAATCCACTTGGCTTACATAACGGCCGCTGACCATCATCCTCGAAGCGAAAAGCTGAAAGAGCCAGCTCCCAGCAGACTCCCTGCCCCCTTCTGTTTAATCCCAAGAGCTGTGTGTGGTAGGAAAGGACGGAATGGGTTGTGGATGAGCAAATGTAAAAATCCCAGGGATTTACCCTGCCCCAAAACAGAGTTATAGTGTAATCTGGGCCCAAAGATTTTTGAAGCCCAGGATGTACAACAATAAAGAAGAGAAAAGTCAGGTGTTACATGACTATTCACACTGATTTAGGCCCATCTTCTATAACCGATTCAACACCAAGAAAAGAGGATAGAATGTGTCCGTTACTGTGGCAAGTCCATATATCAAAGTACCAGGAGAGCATATCTTTCGAAAAGCACAACACAACAAAGCCCACAGTCTTCAATAAAGCTCTGCATTCTGGGACATTCTGACAGGAAAGATCTCTATTTCTTGAAAAATGTGGTTATAATGGACACTGGACACGTCAATACAGTATTTATTCACTAGACTCTAAGCCAAGTAAATGTCTCTCCTGGAGTGGTACTGTTGATCGATATAAAAAAAAATAAACGCACACACATCATAACACAAAACATATGTTCTCCATCAGCTATTCTCAACCACTGGGCCGGTGCCCACTGGTGAGCCTCATCTAGTGGGTCGCGGAGGTACTGCCAAATGGTTTGATTTAAATTAAAGAAATATTCGTTTTTGTAATTTAATTTGTAAATAGATTTTTAATCTAAATGTGCTCAAGAATTCACATAAATAAAAGATTGATGAATTTCAATGACCAGTTACATTTAAATATCACTAAGCCAATCGTAACACATCAAAAGGTAGGTCTGACTCATCTGATGTAGACTTGATGTAGACTGGGTATATAAGCTATAAGCGTTTACTTCCGGTGGCATTCTCCTCCCCGCCTGCTATTTATTCTGCAGGGTCACCAATGCTGCATCCTGGGCTTAGGGCCACCAAAGACAATTGTAAATGGTTTCGAGAAATACAAACAATGATTCAGTTTTTGAAAGGACAACGTGATGTGGGAGACAACCCTGCACAAGTAAAAGCTCCAAAGCATGAGGAAATATGACCCTTCAATTTAGATTCATAATGGCCAGCAGTGATTGAGGGTAAGCAGAATATGTATTTTGGTCATTACCACTGACAGTGGAATAACGCATATTCCACGTTTATTTTTTCTCCTATTGTTGTCATGTTGTGCGGTTTTTCAATGATTTTAACAATCAGAAGTGGGCCTTAAGTTACAAAAGGTTGAAAAACATGCGCTCTACATGTCTCTCATATTTTGCATAATATAAGCTCTCACCAAAACAGTCGACGAGAGGTCCCGGGTAACCAGGACATTGTTTTCGAAGTGGCAGGTTGCTGTTGAATTTTTCAATCATTTTCACTTCTTTGAGTGCAGCGAGCAAAATTCAGTTGAGCTTCAAAAGTCTCAGCGGCAGGTATCTCAAAACTTCAGCAAATAGAGACGAAAAATGCACTCTTCATTACTGCGTTACACAAGAGTAAGTGGGGAAATGTGTTCATATGAGCTTCTTGAGTCACTCTCGACATATTTTAAAATTTTTCTTGCTGGCCACAGGGGGCGAGTCTCCAGACACGAACACCTCTTTTCACATTACTTATGTACTTCAGCAACCTAATGACATCTGAGCAAGTCCTGTTTGAAGAAGGCCATTGGATGCGGTCGTTTAAAAAAAATAAAAAATAAAAACGAATTTTAATGCTTATTCTTTTACTGTCGCCTCTTTTTTTTTTTACTTAACAGCTGTCTTTCAATGATGAGCCTCTTTATTTGTAACATTATTTTAACTGACCTGTCACGGCCAGGCCGTGCCTCCTGCTTGTCCTGTGTGTGTGTGTGTGTGTGTGTGTGTGTGTCGTATGGGCAGGGCTCCGACCTGGTCTCCTCCCGGCTTCCTGATTACAATTCACCTCACCTGCCCAGTCAAACCAGCTGCACTCCATCAACTCATCAACTCAACAGTATATCTACCCCGGTTCTTCATCCACTCAGATTGTTGTTTCAGCTCACGTGGTAGTTAGTTGTTCTTGGCCGTGCTGTTTGAGAATAATTCAGAGTTTTTCTCCCCAGTGTTTTTTCATTGAATTGACCCTGTCTCCCTGTTCCCGCAGTTTTGTCATCCTCCTGGTTCCACAGTCTGCCTGCCCTGCCCTATCTCCTCCTGCCTGGATTCCACCCTCACTCTCCCTGGATTTTCCCGCTGTGCTCCGGTTGTTTCCCCCCTTGGTTTCCTGGACAATAAACCTTTACACCTATACTCCCTGGTCTCTGCCTGCATTTGGGTCCACATTCACACCCCGTGACATGCCCCTTTGATATTTTTACTTTGAACCTTTGAACATCCTTCACTTGAACAAAGCTCGATGGATGCAGGATGTAAAAAAAAATGTTTTCAGGGTGTCAGTACTCAATTTAATATATATATATGTATGTACACACACAGTGGGTTTATTTTTCTAATTATCCTGCTACAGAATCTGCAGTATTCTCCTGTCACTGCAAGCAGCAACTTTTACATTACACACTAATTGAATCTATTGTTAATGTAAAAATATTGATTGGTGCAGCTTTAGGGAATTTAACCTCAAAAAGGAAAAAAGAAGAAAAAAAAATCCAATAGACCGTAAAAGAGGTTGTGTATCTAATACATTTAGTTTACCCTGGTGCGGCTGTGTCTTTGATGTTTGTTTTGGCATGGCTTTGAGTCCCAATTAAAGATTTTTTAAGAACAAAGAAATTGTTAAGATTCTGGATATGGCAGGTCTGTCCTCCCATTTTTCCCCTCACAGAGACATAATCTACAGAGGAGTCAGTGCTGCCACCTGGGCCCCGTGAAAGGGCCCCGAGCTGTTGCCGCCTGGTATAGGAAAACATTTTGAGAAAGACATCATAAATATCTCACCACCAGTGGAGTTACTTATGAGGTGAGATGTCAAAGATATGTGATGAAGAGAGGCAGTTCAACAAAACAATGCTAGGCATTTTCATACTGCACTCCCACACTAACCTCTACATTTGTGCTAAATTGAATGCAATCTTTTTTAGGATGTCTAGCAGCATGACAATGAGCCACTTGTCAGAAGTATGTCTTCTTTAAAAAAATGTCATGAAACCATTTCCATTTGTTTTTGCTACTCTGCAGTATATTTATTTCATTCTTTCCGCCAAGAGCAGCTGCTTCGCTTCTCGCCTCGTTCAGCTATTCTCTCTTGCAGGTTTTTTCTTACTTTCTCCAGCTGTCATCCAATAATGGAAGTTGTTTTCACATACCTTTTACCACATTTCCCATTGAGAGGAAAATACAGACAGAAAAGAAAAAAAAGCGAGCAACAATGCACGCAGAAGATGCTCCTAGTTTGTATCATTAATAAGGTTTCAGAATGTATCGGATACAGTTGACAAAAGTTATCTATAGCAATAATAATGTTCCAAAATGATGGAAATTGCATCGGTTAAAGTCAATATCTCCGAGTATATTTTAATTGAGTTTTGTAAACTTAGTTTCGGGAACAAGGACCATGCCCAGAACACAGCTCATTTCCTCCGCACAAAGTAGTTAAGTACAACAAACTTGTTCACTTCCTCAGAGCTTCTGAAGAGACGGCCCCCACTCAACAGTCTCCACTCCCCACCGGATGCCAACGGTCCCCCATCACTTCCCTCCAACCTTGGTTCTACAACCCCTACCCTCCTCGTTCCTTCTTCCCTACACCCTTTACTCCCTTATCTTTCATCCCTCCACCCACATCCCTTATACCCTACATCCCTTCACCCCTCGACCCCCATCCCTTCCTCCCTCAACCCCTGTCCGCTTCCTAAATCGAACCCTCTCATTCCATCATGCAATAAACCTTTTGAAACCCATATAGTGTGGTCCTTGTTGGTGAATTTTCTGTAGAATGTAGGCAAAATGATTGCTGTGATGTGAATATGTGATTAATAGGAGTACAAGCACCTTTGGTCCACTGGAAGACTACTGTCTTTCTCACAAGCACGCATAAAACTAATCAGCAAAGACAGCTCACTCCGCTTAGTTACTACTCTCTAGGGGTTCCTGTTGCAGCTTGTATTAAGTTAAAATCTGTATTGTTTGCCTTGAGTATGGCCAATGAACACACAGGGCAATAATAAAGATGCTCAGTTTTTTTTTTCCTGTTTCCAATGGCCTTGTGTTTTAACAATGATTAAAGTGGTTTGGAAGAGCAAGGTCTCTGTTCAGCCCATGAAATCTGATTAAACGCTTATGTTGAAAGATATAATGGATTCTCATTAAAGAAAATATATCTCATATTCATGACAATTTATTATTTCCACCACGTGAAAAAAAGCCTTTTCTCATTTAATGATGATATTTTTACATATAAAGAGAACATTTTCTCTTTTAACAAGATACTTTCATGCCAACAGGAACTTTTTTGGTGAGGAGAAAACTATCCATTTAAAGCCCACTGAGAAGACACTGCTGCCTATGGATGTCAGAGTTTAGACAGAGTAAATATCAATAAAGCCATAGGCTTTGTAATGTTCATACTACGTAACTTCCAATAACGGTCGCTCGATATACAGAACATCACGTCGCTCACTGTATTACGTCACTTGCTCTGCCCTAATACAAAAACATCCACATTAAACGTGTCAGTGGTTTGCCAAAAAATGTATGCCAACATTTCTTTCCTGGCAACTGGGCTGACAACATTTCTTTTGTTCCAATTAGCTCAGAGGCAGAGATGGCCTAAAAAAAAAATGTAAGGAAGACCTGTACCTGAGGCCTGTCTCACTAAACCGGATTAATAACTTAAGTGGTCAATTTAACACCTGGAGGCCTTTTACACCTGCAACATAGACTGAAGTCAACTACTCCTTGACAGAAGGAAAAATCCCCTCGCTAATTCAACGTCGGAATCACAATTTTTTCATGTACCTAAAACTCAAAGTATGCATAAAGCCTGCACGAGAGCGCTCAGGTATTTGTCAGTTTAACCCATAGACTGTATATGAGAAGTGGACGTAGTCGTCGAGACCTCACCCATTGGTTTGTTGACTGCCGCTTTGACACCTTGAGTTCGGCGATTTAGCCGTCGCCATCTTGGATTACGGCCGTCGGTTTGGCTGGTTTAACTGATTTTCACAGAGTTATATTTTTCTCTCATCAGGAGTAGAAAGAAACATGACACTCTTTAAGGACCATTTGGTAGACAATTTCACCTCTCGATGACACATTTTAACTTTTGTTCTTTATTCTTTATTTCATTATGACTCATGAGCTACTGTGGCATTTGGGAGTTCAGAATAAGAAATATAGCACGTCTATGCAAATATCAGAGGAGATTAGATATTGTAGGAAAATTACTTCAAGAGACAGGATATGTTTCAAAATTGGAACTATATTAGCATCGGAGCAGTTGACATTAAACAAGCATCATTTATTTTTCGATCCGTGTTCTGTACAATGCTGTGTGTGAGCGCTGGATTATTTCATCCGAGGATACTGCCAGGAGAGGCACGAAGATGACTCATGTTTGAGGACCTGGGTTTCAGTTCGCTCTCAGACAACACTGACATTCTTTCTAGCCCTCATCCTTTATTACTTTGAGATATTAAACAACCTGTGCAGTACCTGCGGACACGGTTTCATTGGACAGGAACTCGGTGCTTGAGACTGAGTGCATGAGACTGATGAGGTGAGCCACGCAGCCTCCTTTGGTGCTCTCGAGGAACACTTGCCAGGGGAGCGTGAGGCTGATATCATAATAGCTTCAGGTGAGATGTATGTGTCCTAATTAGTGTGATACTACTTATACATTGTGAGATAATTAGATTTTATTTAAAAATCTGATTTGCAGACGATATCATTATCTGCCATGAAACACTGACCCTGGTGTGCGCGCACACACACACACACACACACACACACACACACACACACAGTATATCAAAGCCTTTTAACTCAACTTACTTGTCACTGTAGGGAAAGCATAGGTGTTACTATCAACAGCAATAACTCTCTGAACTGCCCCTCGCCTGGAAAGTGAAGAGGATCAGGCAGGGGCAAGTTTGTGAGTGTGTGTGCGTGCGTGTGTGTGTTTGAGACTCCTCTTAACTCCTCTTAATACTGCGGAGAATTCCCTTATTGAAACAGTAAAGGGGCTTCACGGTGGTGTGGTGGCTTGCACTGTTGTCTCACAGCAAGAGGGTTCGATTCCCGGGCTGATGTTCTCCCCGCGTCAGCATGGGTTCCCTCCGGGTTCTCCGGCTTCCTCTCACAGTCCAAAGACATGCAGCTTAGGTTAATTGATGACTAAATCGTCCATAGGCGTAAATGTAAGCATGAATGTTATCCGTCAGCCCTGCGATAGTCTGGCGACTATTCTCTAGCCAACCCTCCGCGACCCTGAACAGGATAAGCGGTTAAAGATAATGGATGGATTGACGGAAACAGTAAAGTATAAATGAAAGCATTCACATTCCTCTTTATACCTGGATTAGAAGCAATGATGGCATTTATGAAAAGCTTTTTTTCTTCTTTTCTTCCTTTCCTTTCTTCCTTTCCTAACAGCACTTTTGCTCTTTGGAAAGGAAGAAAAGAAGGGCTTAGTTTGACAGCCCTGGTTGTCTTGGTGGACTGGACAAGGTCAATTGAACATTTTAGTGTGAGCTGAATATATATATGTATATATATATATATATACACAGTATATATATATATGTATATATATATAAATTACTTTTACCTTACATAGATATTTAACTATGGGGGGTGCCTCATGTCTGCAGCTTTTCTTAAAATGCATAAAATCTTATCTTTTAAAGTTTTAAACATTTACTATTTTGCTAAACTAGTCCAACAGGATGTTAAATATTCTGTATAGCAATCAAAACGTTTTTCAAAATAAAAAGTATCAATGCCATGATGAAATTCAACACATTAAAAACCTAACATCAGTGAGGCAAATGGAAATAAATCATTTTTTCAGAGCTGTGAATGTACAAACGCCATGGTAGTCTAGATGTCTTTGTCTTTAACCACTTATTTACATTGAAGGGCAGTCATATTTCATTTCATGTTGGCAGCTATTTTTAGAAACCTGAGAGAAGTGTAGGCACGAACGGTTATCTGGGTCACATGTAACTCCATGTACGTCTTTGTGTGTGCGTGTGTGTGTGTGTGACTGTGTAAGGTAGAGAAAAGGTAATAGAGACACATGCTTTCAGCTTTCATGCGCTTGCTTTCCCATCTGTTTCACTTCCCCTTCTATCTTCAACCGGGCTCCAAGGCCGCTATACTAGACTCCCTGTCTCAGTGACGTCAATAACATGTCAATGATACAGGCCAATACCACAGTATGAATGTGAATATATAGGGATACATTTCAAAGTATGGATATGATTGATTTTACACAAATATATTTCAAGACACAAACACTTTTTTTCTCCCACACAACGTACAGTTACGATCAGATGTTGATGCCGGACTGTTAAGAGAACTTGAACTGAAACTCACACAATTGACAGCCTGGTGACGAGGCAAAGACAAATGCTCTTTTTGACTCACTGAAATGAATTTGATGAGATTAATTCATGTTTGGAGTTCTCCTGGTTACAACAATAAATCATGTCAAGACCAGCAGGTTCCAGCAAGTCAGGAGTTTCCCTCCCCTCCATATGTGCTTAGGCTGTGTCCAAAATTCAGAGGCTAGATCCTCATAAGTCCCCATGTTTTGACCAAATACATCATATCGGGTCGACGACGACTGTCCTATGTCAGTCCCATTTCCATCACCATCCGTGGTGCATATGTCCGTTGTAAATGCTTGTAGATATTCATGCAATCGTTGCGATGATGATCAAGGCTGAAAATATCATTTGACCACAGCGTATTAAACAGGTCATCAGTCTTCGGTAAATGTAAGAAAAAGAAACTGCAGGATGTAAAATGTAATTTGGAGACATTTACCAACCACTCTGACACGATTGATTGTCTATCATGTGTTAAAATGAGAAACACAATCGAATGCAGGTGTTGTTTCAAAGCCTTTGTGTTCTGTTGTTTACTGTCCTTCTATCGAATGTACCGGAAGTGTAAGTTCAGCTGAGTGCAGGCAGGCATTGCCGCCTGGCTGGGTTTTGTTTGTTACATGTACCCAGGTGTATGTTTATGTGATGGTTGGTTGGAGCTGACACAGTCTTACCACACTTCAAGTCAATGAATGAGATAGTAGCCTACAGTTGCTCTGATTGAAGAGGTCAGTGATCATCAATTGAGAGGCTAGTGGTCTCAAATAAAGGCCATGAAAAACAGCAGTGAATACTAAATCAAAGGATACACTGACCACAATGAACACACTTGGTTCACACCATGGTTCTTTGGCAATGATTTGGGTAGTATAATCAGATAAAAATGCAATAATAGAAAAGCACTTCTGTCTCACAGTTTGCCAACAAGCCTGAAAACTTTTCTTTCTTTTCTTAACTTCACAAGTTACTGCACTCGGCCTTTGCAGGGCAGTAGGAAACAAGTGAAGGGATTGGAAGCAGGTGTGCAGATAAGAGTTAGGCGTTATCAGGTGACTGGAACTGGTGGGAACACAATGACGGCATTGTTGCTGTTAAACGTCAATGTTGATGGATGTGTACCTATAAATAAACAAATGAATTAAAAGAGCATTTTGTTGAATGTACACTGAATGTAAACATATCAAGGTTGGAAAATGAACTGCTTAAGATGTCTACATTAATTTCCATATTACACCAAAATATCCATATAGAATCCATAAAACAATCTTATTACCCAAGAACTATAATAAACTGAAGATAAGTCATTGATAGCTTATTATGAGCTGACTCTGTTTTAGGCAAGCGACACTATCACATAAATGCAATGATTCAGTTTCGGCTTCAACACAGAAAGCAGTCTGACGTTGCACATTTTATTCATGCTTGTTCAGTAACTGAAATAGGGCATTCATTTTTTAAGGCTATTTATTTTTTCATAATATTAATATTACAAAGACCTAGCGCCAGCACAGGCTTGAAAGCCAACTGAACAGTGAAGGTCAGTATCACCCTGAAGCCAAAAAGTCAATTACGGCTAATAGATCATAAGAGGGTCAATAAGCCGGAATTAAATGAGCTATTTAGACATAAGGACGCATACACACACGCATACACACACGCATACACACACAGACATAGTAAAATAGTACATGAAATTAATGAGAAACGACAAATATGTTCATGTGTATTATGTCGGATGATTTCCCTTTTGTAACAGAGTTTGAGACTGGCTTTCTCCAAAGTTAAACATACACCTACCAGCATCTCTAAAGGGATGTTTAGAGAAAATGCAAAATACCATATAATTTGTCTTGCATTAATCATGCAACCAGTGCAGCAGCTGGGGTCACTCACATAGAAGTGCTGGTTATATGGATAAACTGTTTGTCAAGAAAAGTTAAGGTAATCTCCACCCGACTCAAGCTCTGTATGTGACACACTGATGTTCGAGTGTCAACCTTCTAATTCAATGCTTGAAAATAGAATGTAATGTTAGTAGTGTGTTTGCGGTTTTATTTTGAAATACTCACCTTGTCTCTCGCTTCATATAACTTCACTTCCAGCCATTGTGTATTTCCCGCCTGTGTGATTGCCTTTCCCCCCCTGATCAGTTCCACCTGTGTCTTATCACCCTCATTTCCTTCCTTGTGTATTTAGTCTTTGTGCTTCCCTCGCCTTTAGTCAGTATACCTTCGCATCCAGTGTGTAGCAGTCAACCGGTTTCCCCAATTGTCAGTTCGGTTTTTGGTGCCAAGTTTCAAGTTTCTTTGTGGTTTTGTGTGCATTCATTGAATCACAGCTGCTGACAGTTCTTCTCCAAGTGGATGATGAGGTCTGAAAACAGTGAGCAGACCCCATAGTCTGTTTAACGGTCCAGGTGTTGTGTCGGATACTGTTTCCCCCTGGATGTGTGTATCTTCCTACCTAATGCTTAATTCACATGAATCAGATAAACAGTAGACGGCAATCCGGATATCATGTGAGTGGATGAGAGGAGGATGGTTAAATTATGTGGGGCCGTCAAAGAATAATGGGCAACGGTAACAGTAGACTGCATTGCCGTTATGCTCTTCCCTGCAACGAAATTTACAAGCAGATATTACGTAGCTCCCTCACACGAGGAGAACGTTGTTTAAGCTTTCAAAAGAAAGGGAGCAAGCTGCATTTTAAAGCTATATGCATTCATAATTTCATAAAATATTCAATATCATATCATATGTGTATTGTTTTGCAGTGCTTCCATTCCGTCGGACTGTTTGTTTTGTTTTTTCCGTGCCGTCCAGATGGTGTTGTCCGTCTGCTGTCTGCCTGATTCATGAGAATGCAACATGAACCTGAACCAGCCCTGATCACTAACCTTAACCACTGATGAGGGTCAAACTGTCACTTAATCACAGTTGGGGATCCATGGGTCCACAGAAGAAATTCATCATGCTTCATAAATCTTAATTATTATGAGTTATATACAGTAGATGGACTGCTACTGTAAAGACGCCTCCCATTATTGCAGAATCATAGATCATAACTAACCTATGAAATCTAAGTATTTTTGTAAGTTGCCTTTTTAGGTTTTATTTCATTTCAAGTAAAACTTGTGCATAATGCAAGTTTGATTGATTGCATCAATAATACTGACACCATTTCACCGCCAGTTCATCTCTTCCCATGTGTCTGCAGACCCCACATTAAACAGACGGATGCCGTACAAGTGCATTGACATGTCAAAGAGAATTAAGGAAGTCTTGATGGTTTTTCAAATGAATGAACAACTGTAATTAAATTGAGTGGCCAGTTATTTTTAAACCCAGCCATCATTGCTTTTCCTGTTTTATCCAGGACCAGTGGAGGACTTCTTCATTAGTGCAGTCATTAAAAGTAAAAAATCGTACAAAGACACTGTGGAGATGTGCGCTAATTCCCATTCAGACTCCATCAACCCTCCATCGAAGGGATGGATTGGATGGTCTGAATATGCCACTTTATAATGAAAATGAGTTAAAGACAAAGAATGAAAGGGAGTACAGAGAGAGAGAAACGCTCAGGGATTGTGGTCTGCTATGTTTCAGCTCACAGCCGGAGTCCTTTAGCAAAGGTCCAGGCAGTGACACTTTCTCCTAATGAGGGAGCGAGACAGCTTTTGGACATGCTGGGAAGCCATTAATAGTGTTAACTAGCTAGAGGAGAATACATCCTCCATGACATAGCATGTCTCTCTTTGTGACTTGTGAAAGTCTTACAAACACACATTTATACTGTACATACCTTAACAAACTGCCTTATTTTGAAATATCCGACAGCTAAAACGAAGATCAGCAAATGTATGATCATTTTCTTTACCTTCACTTAACAATGTCACAAACCATCAGTTAGCAGAAGCTGCCGTACGGATATTGAATTACAATCTTGCAGATCAAATTCAGCTGCTGAGTGTGATTAAAGATACTTAAAGTCTTTATGTCTTCATTGACAGTCATTATGTTGTCCTAGGCAGTAATGTTACTGTTAATTAAAGTGACAGTGGGAGCCACTAAGTGTAAATGTGATTTAGATCTAAATATTATCCTTAACAATTGTATCAGAATACAGCTTAAAAAAAGTCTTTAATCATTATTTTTATTTATGTTGTTACTTTGTGTTTACACCTATAAACTGAGTCAATTCAATTTAACTTTAATTACATAACTAAGAATGATTTTAAAGGTAAAACAAAAATGTTTCTCTTTTCTCTCGCACTCTGCTCCACCTTTTCTTTTCTTCTGACCTTCCATTTTGCATTTTCTAAAATGTTACCGGTGGAGAAGCAGGTGGACAGCTGCTACATGGCCATCAACCAGTCATGTCTTACAGATTGAGAAGTGTGACTGGCGAACAGTAGCTCTGGCCCAAGTGCATGAGCCTGATGTGTGGATTCTGAGAGGTCTGTACTATTTTATTTTCCTACGCTCTCTCTCTGACTTGAGAGCCTTCATAACTTTTTGTCTCTCCTGCTCCCAACTGAGCTTTTTGGCGGCCATCAGCTCCTTCAAGGCAACAATTTCTGACGCCAGCTGGTTGTCTGGTTTTTGAGAGTCCAGTTGGGCTGTTCTCAGGTCCTGCATTTTTATACAATGGTAATGCTCTATTGTTGTTTGAGTACTTGCGTGTACTTATCTTCTTACTGAGGAACTTAAACAGCTAATACCAAACATTACATTAAACTGAACATTTAAAATAATACAGTATGTATTGATTAGACTCTCATTTTTGTATTTATTGTGTTCATTTTCAAAAATAATGCCATACAAAATAATCCTGGTAAAATGTATGGCAGAGTGAACAACTGAACTGAACTGTCAAAGGATAAAAATGTAAACAGACAATGTAAGAAATGACAGTTTGTGTACGATTTTTCTTTCTTTTAATACTTGAACCCGAGCTTTACTTCACTTATCTTGATTTTGTTTCATGCATCATCTCAAAATATAACTTCACGATTGACTTCACATCCACATATAGAAAGGGATTCAAAGTAAACCAGCTTGTTTGTTACAGACATGACTTTACTTTACTACTGGACTGCTGGTATGTTGTGTGCTGCTCTGAGGGTAACATATGGGTTTAATGAACTGTGTTGAACCGGACATACTGTATGTCTTCTCTTGCTTGATTGAGTACAGCTCCTCCTTTTTTCAAGGTGGTTCTATCTACAATGATATCCCACTGTGAATGGTGTCACTCCAGAGGTCAGTGTGCTAGCTTATGTGTGCATACTCCTGTATGTCTATGTCTGTGAAATACACAAAGTAATATACTGTAGGTTTTGTGCAATAACTTTGAAGAATCGACTTTGTTAAATGCTTTAAAAAGGTCACAATTAAGGACAGTATTCAGGTTTCCATTCACACATTTTTATGTGCATTTCAAAGTATCATTGAAAATGCTTTATTGTAACTGCAAAATGTAATAAAACTGCACAGCTGCCCAAAATGTTTTATGCTCAATTGAGGTGTTTTTTTGCCTTTGTGGAAAAAGAGTTGATGCACTAAATGGGATATAGAAACACCTTTAGATAGATAGATAGATAGATAGATAGATATGTACTTTATTCATCCCGGGGGGCAAATTTGTATGTTACAGCAGCAAGACATACAGTTGTCAATGGAGACACCCAGGTACTTAGCGGTTGTGGAGCCGTCGTCTTCCTCCTGAAGTCGACCACCATCTCTCTGGTCTTGGCCACGTTCAGAAGCTGAATAAGTTCTGACATAGGGAACATTTAACTCGCATGACTGATCAGCTGTTTCTGCTGTTGGTGTCTTCTCGGATATTCCCGTATTGCGCAAATCTTCGGACAGCATGAAAAATGGCTAATACTAACCGAAATGAAAAGAACAATAAAAATCTGCCAAACTATATAGCAAGGAATCTCTGTCTGTCTGTATGTGGGTATCGTTCAAGAGTATTTCATCAGTGTTTCTGACTGCGAGTACCAGGACTTGGGTGTGTTATTTCCTGTGAATCAGAGTGTATTTCACCAGTGTTTCTGAGTTGGTTGTTTTTTACTAATTTACATTTCTTTTTTGCGATCATTTCAAAAGTTTGCTTAAAAATTGCTTGAAAATGTAATGATAACAAAAAGGGCATTGTGTTTAAGACCGGTCTGATGGAGCACACTTTTCCAGCCATAGTATGAGGAAGAAGCTCTCTGATTAAGTATTTGAGGCGGTCTAGTATGATGGAAATGGTCATGGCTTCTTCCATATTTAATGTCATTAGATTACCACTGCTGTCAGTGGAACAAGTACACTTTCAGTCAAGAGAGCTAGTTGGCAGATGTACTGTAAGTAGACTTTTACACAAAGAGGTCCAGTGGTTTGTACAAGTATTTGAGTGTGATAGTGTGAGACACAGGGCGATCTAATCTGATAATATAGATCATATCAACAGGGTTATTCTGGGAGACATCACAATTTTCACCCACAGAAATGTAGGCTTTCCAGTCTAGATATACATTTTTCATTGTGTAGACTAGTACCCTGTTTTCAACACAATGCAATGCGAGGCATGCAACTTCAACACACGCTCATCTTTTGACAGAGTTTATCGAAAAGTATGTTCACTGCCTGTGTTGCGAGGTGATGTTTTCCTCGCACTGTGTACCCAGTATGCTACATACTATACAGCGCTGCAGAAATGGAGAGAACACAATAACCCTTTACTGCGGTCACATTTGTTCTTGTCTGTCTCTTTGCAGCCTTGTTGCAGCTGTGCCTCAGGCTGAGACAAACAGCTCTGTCTGGATGCCCCTGACAAACCTTTTTCATGTTGTTTATTACTTCTGAATACCTTGTGCTGTACATTTTGTCCATGCCCCAAATATTCAGCAAACAGGGGTTATGTTTTCGCCGCTCTGACCCTAGCGAACGTTTTGCTATCAGCAATCACATGCAATTTTCCTGATTAAATACACTTTTACTCTCTCTTATATTTCTCTATTCTCACATTTTCATCCGGGACTTTTTTTTTTGTGAGACTTATTTGAACATGTTAGCTCAGTGGTTAGTGGTTAGTGGTTAGTGCTTGTGCTTCATCAGATCATGAGTTTAAACCCCACTAGTGTACCTTATTTAACTTTCCAGGCATCTATATTTAAAGCCACCCAAGCAAAGTTAATACAGTAAACCTTCATTCAAGGGGCAAAGTGGCATCACCTCTTATTCCCTGTTTTTCTTTATTCTGAAGTTTTGGCTAAAAAGGATTTCACACAAGATGGCAGTACCCCCAGTTCTCTATTTGCAGAAGCCATGAGTGCACGTTTCAGTGTCCATGCACAGATACTTGCATACTGTCCTACATGTGCTAATTGGAGTTGATTGATTGATGGTCTTAATGTTTTTGTTTTGTATTTATTATCTTATTTTATTGTTATTTTTTATGTTTATACACATTGTGGGTGGGGGCAATGATTATAAAATGGAAGAAGACTAGTATTTAGTAGTTGAATGCCTCAAGGAACAGTATATAGAAAAGTTCAAGACTGTTATTGTTTCCCTTCAGTTTTTTCTGAACTGTGAAGAGAGAAAACAAAGTTTGTGATGAATCTCTTTTGGGTTGTTTCTTCACACAAAATAGATTTCGGGTTTAAATTTCATTTAAGCTGCTTTATTTTAGGGGTTTCGCAAAAGGGAGTCATTTCATACCCTCAGGACAAGGGGAGTATACAGACTATTTAGACTACACAGGGTTAAAGAACCTCCTTCTCCTTTTCAAAATATGGCACCATCTTTACCAAAAATGCAACTTGACTGCTGAGTATTTGGATAAAAAGCTAACAGGAGGAGAAGTCAATGAGTCATATCGCTTCATATTATTGAAGAACAACACATGCGCAATACAATCTGGTCTGTACTTGCCAAAAGGCTCAATAGCTGGCAAACACTATTCACCTTCTACTCATACTCCATAGCTCCCATGCGATCAGAGACCGTATCAGCCTTCATTTTCATTGGGATTTGGTTGAAGATTTCAGGTTATGCTAGTAGCAGCTAATGTAGCCTCGAGCTGCTGGCCTCAAGGTAGAGATGAGGATTGGGTGTAGTCTGGTAGCATGGTAACATTCCCAGATTTGTTTAATTTTAAATCTTGTTGTCTTCGGCCCCACCTTAGTAAGAATACTTCTCTCTCCCTCTGAAGCAACAAAAAGCTTTGTACAACTTTTTGTTCTAATATGAAGGAGTACTCAAAACCTATAAACAGACTTTGATGGTTCAAAGCGGGGTACTTCACCTTTAACATTCCAATTCTACTTAAAAAAAAAAGTATTTAGTGTAAAGTACTAAATGGCTAGAAACTACTCCAACACTATTGAATGGAATGGACCTAAAAAACTATTTTCAGACTTACTGATACAGTGTATATTGTCACACAAACTGATAATTTACAGATGGCGATAAACAGAGAGAGAGATGGGATCACAGTGTATTGAAAGAAGAAAGATCAACTCTGATGGGAGGTTGGGACAGAGTGATGAAGAGTGTGAGTGTGTGTGCGCGTGTGTGCAGTTGGCTTGCTTGCTGCATGGTTGGCATATTCTCAGTTGGATGAGAGGACATTTATGTGATGTCGGCACGCATTAACCTCTCTGAAAATACATCGGAAACAAACAGGGACACATATGCCCAGATCCCACCAGCTCTAAGTAGCAAGCCTCTGGAAGGAAAGGCTATGCTGGACAACACAGAACAGATCCAAAAATAGAAATGGGAAGATTAAAGTGGAAGGCTCCTTAGTTGGAGAGAAAACAGAGGCTTTCTAAGATTCATGTCAGATATTGGATGGCATTTACAATTCATAATTAAGTTATTTTTGTGAGAAAGTCCAACCAAAAAATGCAGTTAGACCATATTGGACCCTAGGTGCTGCCTGAGGAATACAGCTGTTCCACCGACTGCAGCAACAATTAGCATGCTAATGCCAATGAAGGGAATGAACTACAGGTTCCCCTTCTTACATATGTAAAGCCGATTTAAATCCAACTGCATATTACAGCTACACACAGCCACCCATTGTTCTGTGTTCATCACAATGGACATGTAAGCATGGAGGTACATCATCTTCTGGAGCTTTTGACTATATCTCATGGTCTTCTTTAACAAATGGAACTTGCTCAAGTGTCATCACGTGACCCATGGACCGTATCTAAACGGGAGGTGAAATGATCTAAAGGCATGCCCAGGGGGAGGGGGCATAGACATTGGCCTACATTACTGATGTATGAGTATTGAGTAATATTGCAGAACACTCTTTCTTCTTTGCGTCAGAACAGAATGAATTGACTTGGGGGGGGGGGAGGTTGTTAAAAATTGTGAGGCGACTCAATTTCTTTCCAAAAATGTACTTATTTAACTGTGCAATACATTAATATGAATACAACAAGACTACTCTTTCAAAATCAAAGAATAGGTTCAGAGCACTAACATAAAAACATAGCACCAGCAGAGCGGTAAACATTTTTTCAACTCCTGAACAATCAGCAGCAGGAGACGCGTAGGTACAGCTGCTTAAGAGCTTGCAGCTCTCTCTCTGCCTCTCTTTTTATAACCAAGGAAAGCGAGCAGGCAAAGAAACCAAACTAAGTGATGTGTTCTGTCTATCGGTCTTGATCTCCTCCGCTCTGTTCCAGTACTACGGACAGCACCGCACCTTCACACACACACGGCCCATACACACAACACACATACAATACAGACTTTGATTTGATTCGCATCTGACTCCAAAAGTTGCTTCTGCTGTCTTTCACATAATTGCCTACAGCAATGGTTCCCAAATGTTTTGTGTCCAACATACCCCACAGCCTTATCAGATGGGCTAAGTTCCCTGTCATCATAGATGGTACCACTGGTTGGGAATCACTGACCCGTAGTAAGTGTGCAACTTTGCTTCCATGATAACAGGAAGTGTTGTATTGTTGGTCGCAACCTTGACTGGGAAAGTGTCAAAGTGATCAACCAATAGGCAATGGATAGCCTGTGGAAGATTAAGGAAGCCATATAGATCCAGCAAACTCTATTCGCTGAAGAAAGCAGTGATATACAATTGAAAGCTCCCAAAAAAATAGTAGAGAAACCTTGAGTTTTTAATATTTTACCCTGTGGGTTGATACTGGCTGGACGTCTTTCACAGACTGTTAGTAAACACTGGCTTTACAGCCATTAATGAATGTATGTAAATTGCTATATTAATCATTATTGTCCATACACTGTTGATTACTTCACTATTTAATAGTAACTTAATGGAACTGTCTGAAAAAAAGAAACATTGGAAATCCAATAAGACAAATTATTCTGCTCTGATGCTCTAATAATATGAATAATTCATGTGCATAATTGATGCTCTTGTGCATATGCATAATTAGAAAGCTGGCCTTGTGAAATAATTGAAATGACTTCTTGCATGGTCAATGGATGTGATTGGCTTTTGTAGTCATTTTACTGTTTCTCATGCAACCTCAAATTAATTTTGAGTAGGCTGCACAGACATGCCTGGGAGCAAATATGTGGGTTTGAATGGCTGTTCGGGTACTTAGGTGTGCTTTTTCTCACATTAAGTAATCAACTCAACTCTGCTCTTCTTTAATTGTCAACGCTGCCCTCCAGAACTATTTGTGAGAGCATCCCTGCTTTCTCTCTTATTTTCACAGGGATGAAACTGTCCACCTACTCTTTCTATCTCTCCCACTCTCTCTAAAACCTCGGACCAAAGGCAGTAAGGGCTGCTCTGGCCCTCTGGGCTTTGTCAGCCAGCTCCTGGCTCCCACATTACAGACAGTCCAGTGTTTTCCTTGTACTGCCCTGTGGGCAGAGATACTAATTTGAAGTGTTGCTGGATGAGACAGCTCTGTGAGAATATAAGCCGTAGTCCACGGAGAAGGACTTATAATGCCTCCATGCTTTAATATGCTCCTCTATCACAAGCGCAAACGTGAGAGCTGGTTTTAGAAACCTTTGTAATGCCTGTGCAGTCTGTAATGGGAAGCCGAATAAACATGTCCCACACCATGAAAATGAAGCAGACTTTCACATGCCAGAAATAAAACGGATTAAATTAATAAAACTACGTAACCTGTGAGATTCACGGAACTGATGAGCTGAAAAGAGCTGTGTCTTCACACCTTCTCTTATACAGTCTCAGAATTTCAACCGCAATAATTAAATATTTAAGATTAAAACATTGCCCTTTAGTACAATTTCCTGTTCTAACTGAGAAGTATGAACGTTTGGATCATGTTGTGTACTCTATCTAACCTACCCTCTGGCGTTAAAATATATCATACAAACAAAAGACTGCAGCAGGATTTATGAGAGAATCTCCTCTATAACTATTCTGTCTATATTAGGTGAGTAATGACATGTCCTGTTTGCCCTAGTTTGCCGAAAGTGTTGCAGACGCAAAATAATATGTTCGCTTTCCTAACCGTGAATGGAGTGAATTCAATGGTGACAGTGCAGGCTAATAGGAGAAGTGCCGTAGTCTATTAGTTTATATCAGCAATGTGAGGAGAACATATTGTGACCGATCTGTCCATTAGATATGAAACTTACTAGCTGGGTAACTCAGCTCTTCCAGGGGACAGCATATAACCCCCTGTGAAACCCCAACTTCTAATTTCTACGCTTTGGTTCTCTTCAAAATAATCAAGCAAGATGTAATGTGTTAACCAGGGAGCTTTGGAGGAGCTTTCAGGATGCAGAGACGGGTTGCTTCCCCTGCTTTCAGTCTTCATGCTAAGCTAAAATATTCAACTGCTGGATGTAGATTATTTTATATTAAGCACCATCTCTGAATAATACTTCCTCCCCAGCCTCAGTTATTTTTAAATTTGTTTTACCCACAATAGTCCGAACATGCCGTCGTACATTTATGCTAACAAAAACACTGGTGAATTCTCCGGACAGGTAATATGGCAGGCATCTTGACATTACAAATTCGATATCAGGGAAACATTTTCCATCAACTTTGATTTTGTTTGAGCACCAAGCACCATTGATGTAAACACAGAGTCCCCCTCTTCTCGTCCCACTTCTTCTTCTGTCCTGCGGTCCGCCCATCAAGTGCACCTTGATCCTGGATTGCCACGATGAAGCTGCAGGTCTCTGTAAAAATGTGGGCAAAACAGTCACCAATCTCCTGTAACTGGGTTAGCCTGAAGTCTTACTTCATCCATCTTATTTTCCTGCGACCGGACATCAGCCAAGAGTAGGCCGACTCTCCTCCCTCTCCTACTAGGGCGGTCGACTCTACTTTTGGTGGTGTTTGGTCGGGCTGGGTTGGGTGTTTGGAAGATGCCGTGGGTGGTGATCATCTCAAGATTCGCTGCACTTTATCTAATCCCCACGCTTCCTTTTCCAATGTGGACGAGTGCATCTCTGTCATATGCCATATGTGCTCCAGCAATAAAGTCAAAGAAGACAACAAATTCCAATAAAAAAGTAGCAAAGACTGAGATAAACTGACTTTATCTTGCCGAAACACTGCAAGCCCAGTATTCTGATCTAATCCTCTTTAAAGATTAGCAAGCAGAGTAGTAGACATCAACCAAAGAGCAAATAAACAAGTAGGGATTTGGAAAAGTGAGACAAGACCTCAAATTAAGCCTCATCTGTTAAAGCAGCATACTGACGCCCTCAGCGGGACTAACTGATGTGGATAAAGTCGACGACCTCAACTTGAGCTCGATATTGCGCCGGTCCAGTAAGCCACTCACTACTCAGGCTCCTACATGATGGGAATCTGAAGAGGTCAGAAATCAAAACAAAATGGAAGTGTCAGCCATCAGCAACACAGTTACTCTCTCCTGCATTCACACTTTGCTTGAAGCACTTTGTGAGTTCCCGCGACAGCAGGAAGAGAATGGACAGATGGATGAACTTTGTTCTGCCTTTGCATTTGTTGTGTTCTGTGCTCCCCTCATACGATACAGTAGCTCTATTATTAGTTTATCATCGGCCTACAGAGTGAGGAGACCACCATGCGCTGCCGGTCCACAGCTCCTAAGTTATCTCCGGCCAGATCCATTTCATGCCCACTCTGTGTGGTAACCACCTTGTGCCTCTAACTCTCGTTTGAGGCACTGATTGAAGACTTGGATGCGTTTTCTTCGTTTTCATGCTGAAGAGCAGCAGAGGAGGCCGAATACCTTGTGTTCTCTTCGCGCGCATATTCGGCACAGACATAGGCTTTTTTTCACTCATGTAATCATTTGTTTGGAAGCTTTGCCAGCTCAGCTCAGGGCAAGCTGTTGTCATGGCAACACCTGCCCCTCCGGATTATAGAGGCCGCCACCGCAGCCAATTCAGCAAAGGGATTTTAGCTGCCTGGTAACATTTGCCGCTGTTTTACCACATCTTCTTGGTAAATCATTACAAAAAAATTCGATGCAGAAACAGACAAAGACCGACAAAAAGTTGCTTGGCCGGAAGTTTCGGCATGCCAGGTAATGTGGCATATGCTGCCCCAGCCTGTGGGGTCATGAGAGGTGAACCACATTTGAATTTGTGACACCTGCACCGATAATTAGAGGTATATGTGGATGGTTTTATGGAGAAAAAGCAGTAGAGCAACATTTCGGCCCCCGACACCCTTTAGAGTTCTTGGTGTGTCTGCCCTGTAGGATGAGTGTGCAACCTTTGACAATCAGTCACTTAAACCATGATTAAAAGATTTAAGAAGTCTGACAGCTGGAGACACAGACGCTGTACCTCCTTTCCTGCATTTAGAAGATCAAATCATATCTATCTATCCTGTCAATTACATCATCTGATTGGGTATTTTAGCAACCAGAGATGTACTAACTAGTATTTCCAAAAAAAAAACACAGACAGATATTACAGGATGTGTGTTTGTATTTGTGAAAGCAAGAGAAAAAATGTTGTGGGTTTATTTCACTGTGAAATAATATTTGCAGTACTGTGTGCTTTCTACATGCTTTCTATCACATGTTTCTGTACCAGTCACGTGTCAATGAGTGAAGCATTTATTTATATTGTGCTGGAAAAACAACGGATTTGGAAGGTGGTGAACAGGTGGTCGATGAATTTAAAAACAATGCTCGTCATTCAATAAACAGTGGCTTAAGATCATGCATATTCAATGAGGAGATATTAATACGTGCTCACTCATATTGGAGCTGTGTGATGTTTCTATTTTTAGATCCTCCTTCGACTGTTTCTGGCTCCGCACGTGAGTCTTTGGGAATGTCAACAGAAGGCTGCAGATAACAAGATGGAAAATGGGAAATGTCAGAAATGACAGAGCTGCTGTGGGTATCTATGTGCACTTTTTTTTTCAAAACATTGTCACCATGATTAGCGTCAGGCTTAGAGGTGAAACATTGGCCTTTTGCCTGTCAGGCAAAAGCATGGTTATTTAGGTTTAATGCTCCTTTTAACCTGGCAGAAGATGATTTGGGGGAATGCTGCTGCTATTTATAGTATAGTCGAGTCATGTGTGGAGCGAGACAGATAAAAAGAGAGAGACAGGGTGAGTGATGAGGGATATGAGTGTCTAAGTACATTAGCGAGATGTAAAACTTTGGTAAGTATATGGGGGTTAAATACCTTCATATGTCTCGCCTTCCCTTTATGGCCAATATCTATTTTTACAGTGGATCTTACTTTCAGCACAGGAGTGAAATGCGGCTGTACATCTTGAGTGGTACAATAAAAAATATTAAAGTCTTAAAATGTATTATTTATTATTAGTAAAACCTATTTCATCACAATATACGTCACGGGATTCTACAAATGGGATGAAATAATTATCTTTGCCAATACGGTTCAGTTTTCTTGTCCCTCTCTCAGCAGGATATTACAGCTTCACTAATCAATATTTAATCAAACTATCCCTCAATTATCACCAACACCGTCCTTCAGTTCATTGTTTTGGTTTGACTGCCCATTACTTTTCTTTTCTTGGTTTTTCACTCCTCTCGTGGACCATAGTGGCAGGCAGTTTGTTTTCAGGAAAAGCTCTGTGACCCACTGCCCAGCACCAAATGGCTGACAGACAACGTAAACAACTATATGGTGAACATGGTGAAGACTAAAGCTGCTACTGAGCTGGATATTTCAGTCAGGAGTTGGTGGAGACCAAAAATGAACTAAAAGGTGAAACTTACATTTGGTCAGAAACAGGACTCCATATGAATGTTAATGTTAACTGTTTGGTAATAATTAGTTATTTGATGCTATGAAGGGGTTTGACCTCATGACTGACAGCTGCTCTGAGTGAAGTAGTCGCAGAGCCGTATGCTCGGGAATCGTTCGTAGGGTAGGAAAGCGAGAGGACATGTCACTTTCTATATCAGTGATTGTCTGTTTCAAAATGATCTGTGTGTAAATGTATTTCTATACAGTCTGTGTTTCAAAGCTGTCCGTGTTGCTAGCTAGCTTAGCAACATTTCCACTGACGGTAAGGCACACTGCAAACACACTGCTAAAATATAATGTTATTCTATGTTTTGAGCATCACCAAATAATACCTTAAATGCAATACCATAATTCATTTTCTTTTTTTTCCTATTATGTCAGGAAAAAGTGTTCCTATTGTGTCTACTGACCCTTACAGTAAATTAGCATTCTGGCAATTTAACACTGTTTAATCACCCAACATTTTGCGCACCACCAAACCAAACAAAATAAATCCATTATTCTGAATCAGGATCATGCAAAGCAGAATATTGTTAGTTAGTTAGACCACAGCAATCAGCCTGAAATTTCACTGGCCCAATGAGGTTTCTCCCAATCACCACTCCGCATCAGGAGCTGGGGCTTAGTCTGAATATTGGTTTCTAATGCATGTGAGGATTTTGTTGTCCCAGTAAGTATGATTGAAACAATTCCGGGAGAATGAAAAGAACACTGTTGCGGTGAAATTGTATTTGTGTCTCAGCTCTCTGGGGAAGTCAAAAGCTATCCTTTTATAGTTATATCTGCTTGTGGTATGCCATTGTTAAAATCCTGGAATTAGATATTTGTTTAGTATGAAAGCTACGATTGGAACTAAACTGATTTCACGTTATTATCGGATTTGTCTGACTCTTGTGAAATCTGATCCAATATGTGGAGCAAGTAACATGAGTTAAATGGTTCCCAGATTTGATTCACAAGAAGTGATTGACAGCTGCACTAGAAACTCCTTGACTATGATTGGTTGTTTTTCTTCGGGCGCGGTGCAAATGCCATTAGGAGCAATAAAAGGAGGCAGAATAACCTCATTTTTTTATCACATATTATCTGTCTCATAATACTGTCGGGACATAGATACAGCGAATATAAGTTATTTTCTAAAAGTTACCAACTGCAGCTTTAACACTTCAAATACAACACAGCTAAGTCAAAGTGTGTTGCAGGGCAGCGATGAGCAAAAAATGAAATACATGAATGTGTTGTTGGTTAAGTTTTATGCCTTCCTTTGCTCAAATAACTGCTCAAATAACTGCCAATTCATACATACTGACAGTGTGCATTATTTCTCATGAAAATGTCTTTTGGTGTTGTTTTTATCTTCCAATCAGCCTCACTTGATGTGATGTGAAATGAAATGAAATCGACTGAGCGGTGATGTCATGATTAGTGTATGGAAATCAGATCAGCCTGTCAATCATCCTGTCATCACAGCATCCATCAAAGCCCAAGAGAAATGAAAGCCGATAAGACTTGGGTCGGAAAAAAAAAGATGGATGGGGAGGAAATGGGAAGATAGGAGGTGCTGGAGTTTATAAGGAGAAAAGGAAAACATAAAGTAATAAATATAAGTAGAAACTAATATACTGTATATAATAGAAACATAAAAAAAAACAAATTGTGCAAACTACTGATGGAAAATGAAAAGATATAGTGATTACTGTATTCAACATCTTTGGGCTTATTATCCTGTCAGTCACAGTGGGATCCTAATCTGATCCCAAATAGAACCCTAAATCCAGTCATCTTTATTCATCTGCTCGCTCACTAATAGGACCGGCGTACATACATACTGCAGGCACAAATCTTAAGCAATGATCACTGACGTCCAGTTAAGCTCATTCCTCAGCTGGAAGCACAATGTACCTGTCAGTGGGTAATGTGATTGAAAGAAAATCTGCTTTTCTATGGACCACATGCAATCAGTTTATGTTTTTTCCCCAAACGACGTGCGCTTCCCTGGGTGCATGCTATTTCTTACATGGGCAGCCCCCAGTGGGAGGCAAACGCCGCACCTTCAAGTGAGATGACACAATGTGACACTCCAATCCCAACTGGTTGAGAGCGTTGAGAGTAATATTAGGCACACGGAGAGGCATCTAAATGTGTTTATTTTGACGTGAGTCTCTGCTTTATCCTGTCTTACTGCCTTTTTATGTCTTATGATAATGCAAATGGAATAGCCTTGTCAATTATCATCGCTTCTTCTTGACCTGTTGGTGTAATATGTGCTTGCTACATTTTCATGTATCAGACAAACCTTGTTAAACCTGCAGCTATCTCTCTCTCTTCCCCACTGGGCAGCTGTGGATTAAAAGCCCTGTGTGAATACTCTCTCCCCTGCTATTGGCTTCTGTAGGTCAGAATGATGTGACCAGAGTACAGATTTGCATTAATAAAAAACATTAGTATCGCTATCTAGCTATGGGAGTAAGGTTAATCACCTGCTTTACAAATATAATGCAAACAGCAAAGCGCCTAGCATTGTTACATACCCCTATTGTTGCTTGTGTCTAAGCATTCTCTAGCCCATGGGGGGCTCAGGCCGAAAGGGCTTAGCAGAAGTCTCCGGAGGCCGTGTGAAGAATTCACCCTCAAAACGCCGCTGGTTAGGGGGAGAGGGCACGCTCCAGAACAAAAAAAATGGCATAAGGAACAACCCTCAAAGAAAGTGACAAAAATGGTGACAAACTAACTTCCCGCCTTTTACCAGGCAGACAGACAATCATAGTTTAGGATAAATGGGCTGGCAACCTGGAAATAACGACTCTTAAATCAACATATTTGAATGTGGAAAAACGTTAAGTCAAGTGCTTAAAACAACCACCACTGCAAGCTCAACTGAAAATACTTCCTTCATTAGTTAGGGCAAAAATGTACTAAATCAATGAGTTGAAATTAAATGGCAATTCATTCTCATTATCTGACTCAATCAAGTGCAGATGGTACTGTGGCCTGTATGCCTGACTGATGTCTAATTGTAGTTATCCTCACGTTTTCGTGATAAAATATCGAGATCACACACGACAATAGGCCAAAATTCACTGACTTGTTAGACCTTTCATGGCTCACTGGTCTGCCTTCCTTCTACATAGCGGTGGTGTAAAAGACTGCTTTAGCTCAAGACAAAATGGTCTTTGGGGGTTGTGGAAGTGAGGGACACAGTTGGTTGACTATTTTGCAGCCTCTGCTAGCCCTTTTACACTTGCACTCACAGGGACCATCCCTGTGCTTATTACACTGTTCATCCTAATAAGATAGGTACAGCACGTACTGCTCTCACACAGGTCGCGCCTGTCGATCATCATCCACCTTGCTGGAGGTCGAAGAAGGGCTGATAGCTATTATCCCCGCAGTGCCACACTCCTCTTCTGTCATTAACCTACTCTGTCCTTGATGTACGGCACTGGTTGTCTCCTCAGAGTGATTGCATTGTATTCAAAGTGACAAACTGTAGAAGAAGGATTTATCTACGAATCCTCTCAATTAAAATGTTACAATTTCTTCCTTTCACATAATGAAAATTATGATTGTATTTCTTTGAAAACCCCATTCTTTAAAGAAAGAAGTCCATCCAATTCATGGGAAAAAAAATGCCGATATGTAATTGCCCTCCAAAACAACACATATCAGCAGTTTCTGATATGATAATTGATACAGACAAGATGATAAGTTACAAAAAACTACTTGTTAGGGTTAAGGAAAGATCACAGTTTGGGTTAAAATGATTACTTGGTTAAGCTTAGGGCTTAAAATGTGTTTAGTGTGGCCTGGGAAACAGGAAGCAAACCACGGTCTCTCATGCCAAAGTCCATCGTTTTGTTGATCGATCTATTCCCCTCATGTCTTCAGGACTTTGTGGCTCTATAATATCGTCACCTAATTTGCTACTGACGGACAACTGCAAGAGGCCTTTGCCACTTAATTAAGCGTAAACATGTGTCGTTATCGGGCATCTGCTGAACAAGTGATGTCATTTTCGACGGTCTTGTTCAAACACAGCTGTGAAAGCGCAGCAGGTCCATTACAGTTTCCCAGTACTGGTAGAATAACATAGAAAAGGCAGATTGTCCGTTACATGTGAAGCAGACCACTGGGACTAGATTGTGTGTGGCACCACTATTCTGTGAAAGTGTGAGAGTATTCCTGTATCGGCTCTCTAATGCAAGATTCTAGACAAATTGCGCTTGTACAGTCTATTTGCAAAGTCTCATTATGACTCACACCTTTGGAAAAAAAATCTACAGCACTTAAAGTTTCTTAAGAATATTAAAAGACAGCTTCTGGACGAAGATAAATAGCCTGCACACCAGTAAATCCAACTACAGGAAATGTCTAGTCAAAAACATGCAATTAGCAAAGACAAATCCCACAATGGGCTGAACTGGCTCAGACGGCTGCTGTCTCTAGTCTTGTAAGTGCAAAAACAAAAGGTTTTCATTATGTTTAAAGCCTGAGGTTCCAACAAAAATATACTTGCAGTCCTGCAGTCACCTTTTTCATGACACAAATTTAGTGCATTTTGAAGATTATGGTGGTCTTAAAAAAGAGTGTGTTCATCAGAAAATGTATTTAGATAAGGTGTGATTGAATCATGCAAGTTTATCATTCATCTTTTAATTTTGCCTAATGAGTTTTGAATATTATTATTGTTGAATTAATGACTTTCAGTTATGGTACCATTTGTTTTAGCATGAATAATGTGAGATGCGTGTTCTAAAATACTGTGGATAATATGGTTGACTTGTGAAATATGACTTCCTTATGACAACAACTTATATACAACATGCAAATCACACAGCTTTTCTTGTAATATATCCTTTTTAAATCAGTGTCACAGGTAAACATCTACTTGCTGGGGTATATTTTCCGCACTGTGCTAAAACTAAAGTGTCTGTAAAAGTAACAACTGCCGAATGTGTGCAGTTAACTTGAAACAAACATTATCTGTTTTTCTAGCTGATGGGAGTAAAGGTATAGGCAGTGGAGGCTTTTTTGAAAAGCCGGATGGATTGAAGGTGTTTGTGTCAGGGAGATGAAAAAACGAGTGGGAGAGAAAGAGATAACGATGTATTAAGGATTTACGTCGAAGGCCTGAACCCAGTTCATTATCCCAAACAGCAAAGCCACAACGAGGAAAATACATATGCTGTGATCCTCCAAATTAAAATGTGCTTGTGAATCTTTTAGCTATTTAACTATCCCTCTATTTTTCTTTCCTCTAAACTTTCTACTCAAGTTCAATTTGTTTGATGTTGCTGTTTTTTGCTAAAATTGGTTCAACTATTTGCCTCATACGTCTACACTAAATACCCCATAATGACAAAGTGAAAACTGGATTTTTTTTTTGCAAATTTATTTAAAAAAAAGAAGGTCATATCAGACTCTTTGCTTTGACATTTGAAGTTTAGCTCATGCTTCTCCTTCTCTTGATCACCTTTGAGTTGTTTCTACACCTTGATTGGAGTCCACCTGAGGTAAATTAAATTGATTGGACGTGATTTAGAAACGCACACGCACCTGTCTTCATAAGGTCTCACAGCCGACGATGCACATCAAGCAGAAACCGAACCATGAGGGAAAAGGAACTGCCTGCAGAGCTCGGAGACCGGATTGTGTCTCGGCAGAGATCTGGGGAAGGCTACAAAAACATTGTAACGCATTGGCGCTCCCAAGAGCACTGTGGCCTCAATAATTCATGAATAGGAATAGTTTGGAACAACTAAGACTCCTCCTAGAGCTGGACAAACTGAGCATGTGGGGGAGAAGGGCCTTGGTAAGAGAAGTGACCAAGAATCTGAAGGTCACTCTGGCTGAACTCCAGAGCTCCTGTGTGGACAACATGTACCGATCTTGGCTTTATGGCCCGATAAAAGCTTCTCCTCAGTGAAAGACACACGAAAGCCTGCTCGGAGTTTTCAAAAAAGCCTTCAAAGGACTCTGACTGTCGTAAACATGATTATCTGGTCTCATGAAAACCAGATTGAACAGTCGTCCTCAAAACTAAGTCCAAAGAAGAGCAACTGCTCGAAACGTCACATGAGGATGTCCTTAAGACCGTTTTTAATAGTATCTGAATATCCTTTTTGTAACGTTTCTTTTGCACTTTGTCTCGATGATTTAGATATTTTATATGAAGCGCTTTGGATTGCCTTGTTGCTGAAATGTGCTGTATAAATAAACTTGCCTTTCCTATTAAATGGCACTTAAGGGAGACCTTTTTATATCTTCATTACCTCTATTCCAAACGTAATGTCTGGAGAAAACCGGGCACCGCTAATCACCTGAGCAATACCACCCAACGGTAAAGCATGGTGGTGGCAGCCTCGAACTGTTGGTATGTCTTATTTTTACAGCCGTAACAGAGAGCACTGGTAGATTTTAAGGCCATATTACACAAACTGCCTCCTTACCCATGTTCACTACTGACTTCCCTATAACTATCAGTAGCTGCAACTTTCAGTCATGTGGACAAATTATGTACGTTATTCCACGAACTTGTACCGTGTCTCCTGTCATTGTTCTAGTAGCTCTGTTTACAGTTGCCTGTCTCTGATTTCCCGCCATGAACACTAGAGTTCAAGTTGAAACATCCGTGTACGTGTGAAAGACGCAGTGTTGTTCATACTTGGGCATGCATGAACACAAGTGGATGTTCCTGTCACTTCATTTTCTTTTTGTCTGTCACTGTGATGTCTCAGAGCTGTCCATCAAGAACAACATTGGCGATCACATGAGGGACATAGTCCATAGCAATGCCGCAGACCTTTTGAGATGCCAAAGGCTTTTGGCATGATGTTTTATTATGTGTCATTTTATTTATTGTATCTCTGATTGAAAAGAAAGGTCATTATATGTCTTGTGTTAAAATCATACGCAAACAAACTTAAAATATTCAGGATTGCTGCTGGGCAAATTTGTTTGTCTGTTTGAAACTAGAAAGATACATAAAGGGCAAAGGATTATCAAATACAAGGCCCCAAGGAGCAAAATAAGAGCCTTGTATCATTTATGTGACATCTAACCTTTGCAGAGACGATGTCTGTCTGTGGAAGGAAGACAAAATATACTTAGCATAAACAGTAAACATTGTAAGCGTTGGAGCTCTATTCGACTTAATTTTAGCATACTTTTTAAAAATAACACCATGTCTGCAAACTGAATAATTCATATTTTACATATTTAAACGCACACATGCATGTTTTAGCAATTGATGTCTAATGCAAGTTCTCATGCAACATTCTGCAACATTAGTCACTAGCAGCGGGCGGCATAAGAGAGTTTATGTAGAGTAGTGATATATATATATATAGTGTTAAATAGAATATGAGGGGGGAGGTGTGTGGAATTATCCTCTATTTAGACTTGAGGTTGCAATATGTAAGATATGGACAGAATTATACTGTAGTGTTCAGTCTTCCCTTCGTCCAACATGAGAGGACGAAAAAGTAGAGCTGCCCCCAGGGGCTTGCCAATAATACATCCATGATACATTAGGTTGTTTATTTGATTAAAAGTGGCAGAAACGAAATTCAATGTATTTGTATAGCCCTTTACAATCTGCACAACATACGACATCCTCTGTCCCAGGACCCTCGCATCGGAAAAGGAACGACTTGCACCCCCGTCCGGCCCCTCTCTGCTTCATTGGGAGTGTGCGGCAGCTCCAGAAGACGAAGATAGCCCTTCAGTTAGCTGAAATTTAGCCAGAGCAAACCCCCGTTGCCGGGGTTTCATCCAAAACTACCCACCAGGTCAGCAAACTTGCTATTGCGGCCAATACACAGATTTTCGCCAGCCGAATCCGAGTTTCCGCAATTTGGTTGAATTTTGAGGAATCTTGCCCTGCTGTTAGTAATACTGCCCCCTATTCCTTCGGAGCAGGTGGCTAGGCAATACACAGTGCACCTTTTTTAAAACTTACAGACAAGGAAGTTTTAATCCTTGCATGTAGCGAATACTTGCTGATACACAGCCTTGTTGCAGGCAAATGATGAGTCAATTCAAATGGGCAGAGGCACGCAACACCTTTTATTGCTTTGAAATTACACTGAGAAGTTGTTGTTAGGAGAAGCATGAGATAGGGCTGTCCAATTTCTGGACAGTTTGCGTGCTTTGTAATTGTACCTTTTGTTATGCAAATTTGGGGACTGAAAAGCTGGATTTGCCTTGCTGGGTTTTTCCAAGGTTTGCAGCTGGTGTTTTCTACTTATGCAGATAATATCACCATTTAAAAAATACCAGAGGTGTATTTTCAAGAGGACACTTTAGTGCACACCAAAGTGAGACGAAGATGAAGGGGTAGTTTCGAGGATTTCAATGCTGAAGTAGGAATATGAGTTATTTTAATCTCCTCCTAAAACTAAGTCCTTTTAGCTTGTGGTTGTGCCTGAGGAGTGTAGGTTAATGGACAGAAGACATCTGCTTTGAGACTGCTGCATAGGTTGGTGTAAGAGATTTGTGCTTCCCTTTCAGGGCCCTGAACAACACACTGTCTGTCAGGATTGTCTCTCCTGCTGGAGGAAAAGTGTGGAGCAGTTTTATAAAAGAAAAAACTGATTTTTGTTTCTCTCCTGGGTGAAACCAAAAGCAAACATTTCTTTCTGTCGACTGTGTTGCTGAGTGTTTTGTTATTCACATAGAAACATAGATGCAATTTATTTTGAATGACTCTAGAAAACTCTCTCAGGGACAGAGTGTGCCTTTTCTTATCTGCGGAGATCAAGGTGGTAGAGTAGTTCTGCCCTTCTTTTAGATGGGAAGGACCTCATATTCAACATCCATCACTTGGTGGATGACCACCACGTTTCATTGCAATTTAAATAACAATTTGTCAATAGAGGATGGAAGCAATACAAGTACTTCATCTCCTGGTGACAACTGCCTCCGGTGAACCCTTCAGTTATACGGGGTCAATTGATGTTTTTGGGCCTGGAGCAAATAATATATACTGAAATCCATTTTTCATTGTCGTTGGACCTTCCTTCAGGCCTTTGAGAAGCCACAGTTGTCGTCATTTGCTCAAAGGCAAAATGCAGGTCATTCTGCCCACTTAGAAGATATTCAAATGCATGAGTAGTTAGAACCGAGGTCTAACCAGTGCTGGGGTAGCTTGTTGTTGTTGTTGTTGTTGTTTTTGTTCCAGTTCTTTGTTTGGGTAGATGCCATGTGAAGCAGTACCTGCTGCCATGGGCTTCCTACATATGGGTGGTTTCCTGCGGTGACTGCATCTGTTCATGTTTATTCTGCACGGGTTGTTTCCAACCAGTTGGGCATTTGTAAAATAACACTAAACAGATTTCATGCCATATTTATAATCAAGTGGTTTATTTTGAATGATCTAATCTCTGCTCCTGCAGTATTGGATTGTATCTAGAGCTAATTGTGCTTCCTTGCTCCTCTGTTCATTGGGCAGCAAGACAAAAATCAATCAAGGATCACCATCTTAAACAATATGATCATGACCTCAAATGGAATGAAGAGAAGACAAGTAGCACAGTGACAGAAGGTCTCCTCAGAGAGACGACACGCAAGAGCATCCACTGTAGGAAGTATTTTACTGCACCGACACATTCCGTTATTGGAAAACTGTTGGCAGGCTGCGCAAAATTAGGGGGCTGGGTCATTCCCACAGAGACTACCAGCTAAAAACCATGAGTTACAATCGACCCTATTTAAAAAGTGTACTCACTGTTGCTGACACAGATATATAGTGTAAGGCCGAGAACTGTTGTGTGGAGATAAAGTGGAAAATGGTGACTGTTATTGTTTTAGGTGATACCCACAAAGTGGAGTGTATGATGTAAAACAGAGGAGACATATTTTTTAAGAAGAATTGTCTGCCTTTGGCTTTCTGTGTCTGAAACATTAATGCAGATTGTGATCTCGTTCTCTCCTCAACAAAAAGTACTCAGTCGAGGTCAAAGTACAACATGCATAATAGAACTGCGTATGAAAAATTCAAAAAACTAAAGGTCCTATTTGGTCACATATTTGTCCTTGATACCCCCTCTCTCTGGGGCTACACTTTAAAACCTCCAGGAGTCAGCAATATGTGACCACAAAGTGACGTTTCATCAATCATAATATGTGATTTAATAAACTTTGGAAAGAACAGAGGCTATTATGCTCTTTAAGCGTATGGACTTCTGCATGGTGTGAAATGTTTGCCAATTACAGGGATAGAGAGTACAGCCATTGTGCTATCTTTCTTCATCTCACGCTCACTCTCTCTTCTTAAGAAGATGGATGTAACTCCACCAGCTGCTTCCAGGAGGGTCGATGATGGTCCCTTATTTCTCTAATCCACTGGCTAATCCTCGTTCTCCTGAGATGAGGTTCTTGAGAATGATAAATACCAGCAGGCTTTTAGTTTATCATGTTTTTTTGTATTTTATTTCATAAATCAATGTATTGTGCACTGGATGTATTGTGTTTTGTATTGATTTGCTACCTACTTATATTAATCTCTAGTCCTTAAAAAGTCATGTTGGATTGTATGAGTTTATAATGCTGGTCCACCCTATGTACTTAAAACTGATGGTTTTGTGTAAACCAAACTATACTACATGTTATATACTGTATACATCATATACTCCAATCGACACATTTAGAGCCTGAGTATCTCGTCTTTCTTTTTTCCTCTTCTGGGCTTATATCTACTCAGTCTCTCTCTTTATTTCTCTTCATTCGGATATCTCTCTCTTTTTTTCCTTGACCCCTCTTTCTCCTCAGTTCTGAGAACTTGCTCCTCACATAGCATTTTTAGCAAACTCATCCAGGGTCAGAGTCATAGACACTAATGGTCAAAAGAGTGTAGCTGATGTTTCTTACCTCCGGACAGATGATTTAAGGAATGAGATAGAAATCTTGGGGTGTGTGTGTGTGTGTTAGTGTATTATTCTGCATCTCAACAGATTGCTGCAGAATCATTCTCTCAGCCTCAGGGGGAGATCGTATAAGGACACGTTGCTACAGATGTGTCCTTGTTACACCCTGCCTTGTTTTGGACATAAAGGCTCAGTGCACCTCGGACTGTCTGGCCCGTGTCAATAAGTAAACTAGTTATCGAGCATGTTTCAAAATAAACTTTTAAGTTGCAAAAGAGAGAAGACAAAAGGAGAAAAAAAACAAAAAGACCACGAACAAATTGAAAGAAAGGCTAACAAGACAACTAAGATGTTTATAACAGTGAGAGGTAAAAATGTATCTTTTTAAGACAATGACAACAGAAACAAGGTTCTTTTAAAGTGCTCGGGTTAAACTTCTGGGAGATTGGCTAAATCGACTGTCATCAATATTTTCACAACAATGAATCAATTGACTGTAATGAGAAATAGTGTCGCTTGTGGTGATGAACAGTGTTTTGGTTTTTCGTCTGGCAGCTTTTTTTGTTTTGGTTGACTCTCACGGCTCTCATCAGCTTTGTTGCGGGCACCCCTGTAAAAAAACAACAACTTTACACTACCTGCTCAGCACCAAACAGTTAGAGCCTCCTTTTAAGTGTGATGTATTTATGTGTGATCTTTTTCTGGATACGTTATCTGGATGCTGACATCAGATCCTTTATTGTATATGGTTTTGAAATGCTTTCTCGTAAACTAGATGGCACAGGTTTACCTAAGTGGTTCAGTTATTTAGGACTTGTTACTTTACATTGCTAATTCTATTCGAGCGGACTTTTTATATAGTTACTTGAGTAATGAGTCATGTGTAACCTGGTGTCTATTTCACACTAACCGACACTACGCAATATTTCCAGGATGCCTTGTGTGACACTAACAGCCACACTCCAAGTAGTAAGAAAGGAAATCGAGCCAGCAACACCTCTTTCACACCTTGAAAATTACATTTATATGTGTCAACCCGGAAAGACGTAAGTACACACGACAGAGCCTTTTCGGAAGTAACAGGCTTGGGGCAAGCCCTGGGAGGATCAACAGACCAGCACTGGAAAACAGACCCATCCTTATCACCTCTGGAAGGTGGTGGATGCAGTGACAGTGAAAGTCGGGCATGAGGTGACATCACACAACTCCCGGTTCACAACGTTGAATCCCTCATGAGTTAAAATCGCACTGAAGGACAAGGCACAGACTGGCCTCCTCATTCTGACCACATTGTGGAGATCACTGTTGCAATGCAAGAAGCTAGCCTGGCTCTGTTTTGAAGGTGACAAAATCTTCTATTCAATTGGTTGTGAAGAAATAGGGTACTTGGAATGTCTGCACTTTGCACCCTTTGAAGAGAACGGGGGCCTTCAACAAGTGCAAAGGGATTTTTGTATTTCAATCACTCTTGTTTTCTTTTTGCAGTTTATGTAGTATCGACAAATCACGTTTGAGCAGGCTTCTGTTGAATGCAGGCAAAATGTCCGTGTGGAGTGCAAAAGATGTACAGATCTCGGAACTCACCGGCTATTGTCTAACGATAATTTCGATTTTTATTGCTTTCAAATAAGCTTGTCAACTGGCTACTTGTGAAACAATCTGTCTGGAGACGTTGTCTCTCAGCTCCAACTCCAGTTTCACATCTCAACTTGCTAATCGGACCGTAAACGATAGTGCAAACAGTGCAAAAGATAATTTTTGCCCCGATTTCCACAGACAACACTGTAACCCCAGAGACTTATCTGTCGCCGGACAGCCGCTTGGCTCTGAGATTGCTCTGACAATGACTTTTGATTTATTTGAAGATAGTTTTGACTGAGCCAGTTGTTTTATATCATCGGCAAAAAATCTCTCTATTATATATTTAATTTTTTCAAAATTCACTCCCTTTTGGGAATTCTGGACCATATCAGTGCTGTTACGTGAAATTATAATTTCATTAGTCCTTAGACTATTGAGCTTGGTTAAGAAGTAGCTGTTATTAAGTTATTTACTGCAGATTAAGTCCCTTATAGCAACTAACAACTTGTGAAGCTTTGATTTGCTTTGTCTCGAATTATCCTCCCTTAAAATATAATGATACATTTGTATCTAAATTATCAGTTGCATAATGACAAGGTGGTGATTTTACTGTCCACTCTGATAATGTGTTCTTTGCAGCAAGTGTTCAGCGGTCTCATTTATAAAACGGTGCATAAGATCCACACTGAATGTTTGCGTACGTTCAAAGGAGGAAATGCACGCACGCTGAAAAATATTACGATTTATAAAACCTTGCGTACGCCGGCCAGTGCGCAATTTCCTTTTATAAATCCCAAATCAACCAGTAAATGAGCGCAGCTGGTTCAGCCTCACATCCCGACCTCTACACACGTTAAAGGCAGGAGGCGGTATATAGACCGCAAAAGCTCTCAAAGGGCTGGTGTGGGTGGAGGTGGATTGGTCCAACAACCAGCCATCCATCTTTCAGCCAGGAGACTGTTGTTTGTTCCCCATGTGAAATGAGAAGTTAGTGTTGATTTATTTGCTGCCCCCTCCCCCACTGATCCCAACTCGTGCAGTCGCATATGCTTAGAATGTTATGCCTCTGTCTTGTGTTTCTAAACTTGCATAGGATTGTTCAAAGTAAATATTTGAGTCCTCACAATCAATGTACTCTTTCAAATTAAAGCTGTATATTTATCCTTTTAAGGAAAAGGACAACTAGAATTTATACTACAACAGCAGTATAGAATTCAGTGATGGCTGAAATTCAGTCATGTTTTTTGTTTCAGTAGCCCCATCAGGCTACCGCATTAACAATTTCTTGGGGCTTTACTAGTTGCTTGGCCTCAGTTTTCCTCCACAAATGATTTGTTGGATTGTCCATGTTTCCTTCAATACAATTTTACAAAAATCACCCACTTGGGCAACTTTACAAATCAGTGGTTTGTTTGTTGAAATGTAACAAATTGTTTGTTACCGTAACTTCCTTATGGGAAGAAAGGCACACTGTACAGTTGTCAAAGAGCCATTTAAAATCAACATCATTCTCCACAATTAATCACGCAAGCACATCAGGCTTTCTTCTCGGAGTAGTTGATGTATTTTTAAGACTATTTTGTCTGGAATCTTTGTTTGGAACCTATAGAAGATATGAATGGACACTGGACAGGTGGATTATGCTGCAGAGGAAATCTGAACAGTATATATGAATGTTTTGATATTATTGAGCCATGGTCTACACCCTATTTCTTCCTTAGAAGCTAGTTTAAGTTCAATAGTTTTTCGAAAGTGTGTTTCAAGTTTTGAGGGCCACAAACTAAATTCTATTCACATCCATTGTATTTCTGTATACATTGTATTGGGGCGGTGAGATTTTTAAAAACTTGGGCAGTAAAAATCCCAAAGCTATATTTTGGGATTGAGCTATACAGCCCAAAAAGGTAAATGAGAATTCTGTGGTTGTGTTCTTTCCTTCTAATGTAGTTTTAAGTATCAAGTGTACCATTGGTCTAGTATAACTATTTATTCCGAACAGTTTTTTTTTTGCTTAGTGCTGCCCTTCCTGCAATAAAACCTGGGAGTAAAAAGCAATTGAATCCTCCCTGTCAACATAATATCATTCATCCTAAGGTTACACATCTTCACCAACCTGGCGTCAGTGATGGTGTCGAGAGATGCAGGAGCCTAAAAGAAAATACAGAAGGCTATGAAAGCCAGAATTCTCGTCATCTGTCTAAGTAATGCTTTTTATCATTTATATTAATGTAGATTATATGAGAGATAACAAATACATAATAAATGTACCTTGGCCATCCTGTCCTTCAGAGAAAAAAAAAATCAGACCATTGTCTATTTATATCACTCTATTTTTAGCCACAATGGTGCCATGGAAATTGACAAATTGAAAAGCGCTGCACGTGTCAGACCTAGCCTCTGCAGTTCACTGCCTCTACCTCATTGGCTGTATCGGTCTTTCTTTCTTCCTCCCCCTCATTGAAGTTTGTCTGTTGTTTTTCTCCTCTCCCTCCCCTTCATTAAATCTAGCTCATTTCTTTCCCCCATTCTTCTTTTACCTGCCCTCTCATTCACATCCTTCTCTATCTCTCCCCCCTCCTCCTCTCCATTCAGTCGTGAAGCACTGACTACAGTCACGTTTTGCTTCATACTTTCACAAACCCCTGAAGGCGAGCCATTTCACAGCAGAGCAACACACAGACTCTGTCACTCTCATAGAGACATGGGCACACAAGCCATCTCACAGACACACACACACATCAAAACACACACATGCTTCCTTTTGCTTCACACGTGACCGTAACCTGCCACATCGGATAGGGTTTTACCACACCAAGACGTTTTGTGTGCCGTTTGCAAATAAGCCAAGCAGCAACAAAAGCAAGGATGGGATTTACCCGAGGCAAGAAACGCCACAATTTATATATAGATTCATAAATTTATGAATGCGGAGGAGCTAAAAATATAACTAGCTGTATTTTCTCGAACATCCCCCCTTACTCCCACTCTCAAAATCATTCAGCTCATGCCTCTGTGTTGCTCTCTGAGGAGATGTGCTAAAAATAGAGGTGTTTCCCATGCACGTTTCAGAACTATTTCCCTCAATCTCTAACCCTCTCTCCCACTCCCTTGCTGTCTCTCCTTCTGGCACGCAATCTCCATTCTCTTTCAGTCCTCTCACAGCCAGATACACACACACACACACACACACACACACAGTAATTTAAGTTGGCTACTTAATTTATTCTGCTGCATGGGCTCTTTATCTAAACACACACACAGACATACACACACACACACACTTTCATTAATAGCTTTTTGTGTTCCAGAACGGGATGGAGATTTTTTTGTGATTGAGGGACGACCTGCTTTATAGTCACCCTTAATATACTCCTAATTTGTTTTACCACTTACATTTTGAGATAAACATGTTGACAGGGTCACTATAATAAAGCCAGGGGAAGCCTTTTGCATGGTATCTCAATGCAGAATGTTTGTGCATAGTTAACATTATGAAGCAGTCCCAGTTACCATGTAACACTCAGGACACACGTGTGACGTGTGTGTAAAAAATGCTAACATTCCAAAATGTATAGCTTGTAATTTATTTATTTAATTTCATTTCATGGTGTCGTGAATCTAGAACAGACGCAGCTGACACACAGCTGAGCCTCACCTGACATTTTACAACGTTTCCTGACATAGGAGTAGATGTTGTTCTGCTCGTCTTCCTAATTGTGAGTTTACTGCAACACAAGATTGCATTGTGCATGTGTGTTTGTACCCTCATTAGGTAAAACTACCCCCAAAAAAGCCTTTAACAGGGAAAAAAAGAAGTAAGAAACCTCAGGGAGAGCAACTGACGAGGGATCCCTCACCCAGGATGGGCACACGTACACTATATGTCATGTGTACAAAATGAACAACATAATAAGATTGCAATATAGCCAATCCATATGACAGAAATGATGAGAGTAAAAGCATTAGCAGCACTAGTATTGACAGAAATATTAATGGAAAAAGTATTACTAATAATAATAGTAGCATCAGTGGATATAATAGAATGATAAAGCATGGTTCCACAGGAGAGGAGCTTGATAGCTGAAGCCTTCCCATTTTACTTTTGGAGACTCGAGGAGCAACAAGTAACCCTCCATTCTGTGAGTGCAGTGAGTTAGCAATTCTCACCTCTGCGGTCTCTGCTATGAGGCAATCCTGACTGAAAATCTCAAACTATTGTTAAATTGAAAAACACAAGTTATTTGCGACTACTTTCTCAAGGATCTCAGAGAGAAATCGAAGGTTAGAAATAGGTTTAAAGTCAACCAGAACCTCTGGATCAAGAGTGGGCTTTTTTAGAAGAGGTTTAATTGCAGCTTCTTTGAGGGACTATGGTACATGGCCTGTTAGTACAGACAGATTGATCATACCTTGTAAAGAGGTGCTAACTTTTAGCAGCGTAGTCGGGATGGGATCTAAGCATAGACTATAAGAAGTGGACATAGTTATCATGACATCACCCATTGGTTTGTGGACTGCGGTTGTCAAGCCCCAAGTTCTTAATTTTTGCCATCGCCATCTTGAATTTTGGCCGACCCTATATTTGTTTTCTATAACCAGTGAAGGGAAGTGACCATATTTGGACTGCGAAGGAGTGAGACGCCGTATACGGCTCTGGCAACAGTAGTGATCTGTCAAGTACAAGGTAGCCACGACATAAAGCAGACCCCGCTTTATCTTCAACTTTACTCTAAATGGGACCATCATTTACTAAATCGACGTCAAGAAGACAATAGCAATTGAGATCATAAAGTCATGTTCACATTGTTTACAGAGGTAATAAAGTGGAGAGAATGCATGTTTAAGGCACCTCCGCATTGGCTTCGCTTGTCAAAACTGGAGGTTGCAGCCTGGGTCAAAGAGACAAGTAGATGACTTGCATGTAGAAATCGTGGAAGTAATTTACTGAGGCAGGAGTTTATTACACAGTCGTGCAGCTGTGTCTGTTTCTATAAATGGGTTTAATTAAATCAAAGCAAAAAGAGTCATTGCTTATAAAAGATGACAAGCCACTGGAGTGCATTGAACATATAGTCCATTAGCAGGTCAAGCTCATACTTAATGACCAGAAAGCCACAGCTACCTGTTCATTCTTTTTTGTGGTGGTGTAAACTTGCCACTTTCTGTCTTGAGTACTCTTTATTATGTATTATTACTGCTCTCTTTATTATTACTGCTCTCTAATGTCTGTACCATTTTTTTCTGCTGTCATGTTGATTTTTATTCATTAGTCATTAAAATGTTCTCTCTCCCGACCACAACCATGCTTTAATGCGCCTATGTAAATCTACAGCACTTCTTTAAGAGGGTCTGTTTTGCACAGAAACATCTGTGGGTGTAAATTACATGAACCTTAAGAAATCCAGCAAAGCAGCAAAATGCGCACTCACCCAAACAGAATCCAATCTTCTTGGTATTTGTATGATCCCTTAAATGCATATGTAATGAGGAGAAGTGCACTCAACTGTTTACTCCGAAGACATACTCTACATGTGTGGGAGTACATATCAAGTAGTCTAGGCGTAAATTACAATATGCAGATGATGTATTGCAAATAGATGGTGAGGGTGCACAAATTGAGCGTCTTGTTTAAAAACATTTCAACTTTTGCATGACCTTGTGTTGTGAGTGGTTGTTTAAGGTTCAGATGACAGCAGGGCTTGATTTGAGGGCAAATGCAGAAGAATTGAGGAAATGCCATTACCACAAAGTCAACATGCAGGGGTCCGGTATTACCAAACCAAGCCATAACCACATGCCTTTTCTCTGTGGCCTCGCAACAGGCAATATCTGTGCTGACCATTGTGGTTCATCTCCAAGCCTTGCCTAACTGTTTGCTGGTCAGGCTGGTAAATACAGATGTCCTTTCTCTCCATCTGTCTGTTCCGTCCTCATGAACGCAATATCTCAGGAACTCTTGAGAGAATTTCTTCTAATTTGATACAAAGGTCGACTTGAACCGATTTATAATTTGATGGTTTAAGGTCACTGCAACCTCGCAGAACATGACTTTGGCTAACTCAAGAATTCCTCCGCTAATTATCACAATTTCACAAATGTTATAAATTAGTTTTACTGACTTTCTTTTTCAATTTAAATTGACTATTACCTACCTCTTTTGAGTAAGGTCCTCTTTCAGTTTGTATATGTGAGTGGAACAGGAAGGGGATTTAAAGACATGTTTGAGCGAGTTTGGGAGTATTTTGTATATTTTGTTCTTGTTCAATCTAAAATTGGAAAATAAAATGATATGTAAACCCTTATACCGTCCTAAAAAAGCATTGGCTCTGGGCCAAACAGCATAAACTAGGGACAACACATGCTGACTTGTGCAAAGGCAGACTGTTTCAATCTGGCCAGAAGGCTGTAAAAAAGGTTAGTCTACTCTAGATCTATTGTTATTGATCACTAACGATACTTATGTTATTGTTACAAAAGATGAACAATTTCAGAAACACAAATGTGTGCAAAAAGCATTTTCATTTCACCTCAAAATGTCACCAAAAAAAGATGAATATATTGTGCACAGAAAACAGACAACTCTCACAACACATTTTGTATCACCAATTTCTTTTTATAAACACTTCAAAAAAACCATTGTCAAATAGTAATTTACATACATAATGCTGCTCGTAAGGAGGGCTGAACTGAATGTTTTGAGTCTATACAGTGGAACATGGATCCTTTTTATGTTTCTTCACTCTGCTATAGCTTTTGGTGAGCTGTACATTGGGCAGCTTGTATGAAGAGCAGAGTAAACTCAAGTTGCTGTCAGGGCCCTCAGTGCCCCTTAAGTCTGTTCAGGCATGTTTGGTGCTGGTAGCAAAGTACCAACACAGTAGCCTGACAACTGTGTTAGCTCGGAGCTAATGGAAAGTCTGTGTCATCGTGAAGCTGATGCCCATGGGAAGAAATGAGGTTTGATGAATGATGGGATTGCATGAGCAGGAAATAGGATGGATATATATATATATATATACAGGCTGTATTAAAATAAGTCTTTGTTGAATTGGTATTACTAATCATTAATGTGTACAAAAAAAATAGCATATTATTAGACAAATTTATATTCTGATTTTTGACGTTTATCTTATCTTTGCTTTTTGGTGAAATATTGAATACTTTTGCCTGTTTTGGCTACAAAGCGTTATTGAAATCCAACCTTCTGAGACGTTTAGTAGAAAAAAATCTCTTTGGTGGAACTGCTACCAATTCACAAATTATTCATAAACCATAAAAAAATGCATGACATTTCCCCCTGAAATGTAGCAAAGTATTAAGTGACAAAGTGGAAATTCCCAGGTAAAGAACCTTATATTTTAGCTTGTAGTACTTGAGTAAATGTTCTGAGGATCCACCAATACATGAAATGTGTAAAGATGCCTAAAAGATCAATACATATTTTAGTAGAAACTATAAATTTATAAATTTATATATATATATATATATATATATATATTAAGCCCTTACTTTTCACTCTGTCTGTATGTGGAATTTAGCCTGGCAACAGTTTGAGTAAGTCGACCTCGACTAAATTGATGTCGTTTGACAAGCACACCACCACAAAGAACATGAGCAGTCTATTATTAGTTTAGATAATGCAGAGGAGATGGGCCTTCACAAATTG
>NW_022280058.1:2398114-2500041 GCF_004355925.1 Anarrhichthys ocellatus | reverse complement strand
AATTGAGCGATGCAGCTGCATGGTCAGAGTATAATATTGAGTCTCTTTAGTGGACGCTGAAAGTGCTTAGGGTGCTGTACCTCATTCCCGCACAGTGCTCCTTGGGCACTCTTTCGTGCCATTAGCCAGTAGACTGTACAATATTTACTGCACAAATGGTCTCTAGCTCCACAAGCTAGGAGGATGTTAAGGGATTCTGGGAACAGGGTTCTAGCAAGGGCATTACATCTTTCACAAATACTGACATGGCATGGAGGAATATAAGTGCTCAGCACACACAGTCCAAGTACAGCTTTACCGAATCTTGCCATATCAAGGTCCTCTGTTATCTCAGAAACTCACCGAGGTTGCTTTCAGCAAGCTCCGGGTGGACCAGATGCTGCCAGTTAGTGTTTAGGAAAAAGAACACCTGAGTGTTTGAAATTTCGCAGACTATTGAGCCATTAGCAATTGAAACCCAATATCAGTGACATGTAGTGGTTTGTGTCTGTTTCCTTTATGTTACCAGTCTTCTTCTGCATGGGAACAATGACATTTAAGCATGAACTAACCCTGTGGAATTCAATAGTTTCTGATTTTTACATCAGTAATATCACTCATTTAGAAAAAAAAGTCAAATAGAACTTCAAATTGAGTGATATTATTTTGATATCAACATTGACTCAAGTAACTTATTGTATGTTTTGAAAGCACTGCTAGTAAAATCTAATCCAGCTGAGAATCCCAATTCTGTAGCGTTTTGTAGCGCTCAGCTCATTGTTGTTGTCAGCTAGTCCTTAAGTTACTAAGAAATAAAAACATTGAAATTGGAGGATTCTGTGAAGACCACATCAAAATACTTCCTGCATTGACACTGAACGTAGGCACTGGACGTAAATCAACGTACAGATTGACACGAACTGGCCTGTGTTCTTGACCAATGTAATTCAGATTGATCGTCTTCCCGTCCTGTTAAATTTCTGCTACAATTGAATTTTGGTGTAATTTCTACCAGCGGGTGACACCCATGAGGCTGTTAATATCCTCATTGGCATGCATTTCAGATCTCCATCCACGTGGCGTTTCAGCATCGTTTTCGAAATGATCTCCGTCCAGACTAAAACGCCTGAAAACGAATATCACGTGACTATTCACGGGCATGCGGGTGCGTGCCGATGTAAACAGGAAGTAGATTGGTTGAGTAATAAAGTAGTCTTTAATAAGGAAAGGTAGTGTTCGATACTTAAGATCTTCCTCTATAAACTCAAACAGATGCATTTCGTGGAAAGTTTTAGAAGTTTTATTTGTCAGACTTAGTTACAATGCTGCGGGTCTTGCTCTATCTCTCTCTCTCTCCATCGCTCTCTCTCACATCAAATTTACTTCAAAATCAACACTTACACAGAAAAGTTCATAAAACTGTCCTACTGGAGAGCAATTCATGTTTTGTTCCTTTACATATTATCTGCGGACTTCACAATAGTTGTGCAGAACAAAATAAGTATTAATAAGAAAAGGAGAGTCCTCCATTTTGTGTCCATCACCCTCCCTAAAGCCGCTAACCGTGACTTCAGACGTCCGCTCCTGGAGGCGAAAGGTCTCGGTACTGCAGAGGTACTGCCTGAGGGGCTGACAGAGGCCATGCGGGAATGGGACATAGCAAAGAGTAAAATCTTGTGCATCACTACTGACAAACAGGCTAAAATTGTTGCGGCCTATGAGAGCTCAAATGGCCATGGCTTAACTGTTTTGGCCACAGAAAAAAACAAAAAGGAAGAGCTTTTGGCATCTGCTGCTCCATTAGCGTCGCATTCTCTCCAGCGGGCAGAGACGACGAGAGCTCTGCAAGGTGCTGGAGCAGCTGAATCTACCTCAACACATGCTGATAACAGTAGGTCTATGTCAACTCTCTACATGCATTATCCCATATTCATTTATGGTAGCCCATACATTATGTTTAAAAAAATAATCAATCAGTCATAATGAAACTCGAATTGAAATATAACCACAGAACCCGTCAGTTGATTTGTAAAGCCACCCTCCTTGACCCACATTGTAAGGGGGACACATCAATGCCCCGCACATTCTGATGTGATCAAAAGTCAACTTGAGGTTGAAAAGTAAATAAGCATCTTGAGCAAAATGTCGAATCTAGTGCTTTAACAACACGCTACAAAGCATTTTTTCACTGACTTCTTCTGGTGGAAACAGTCAATTGCACTGCAGACAATACATAGAATCAATGATGGGTTAGACTGTCAAAAGGAATGTGTAGCAAAACTTCTCAGCTTGATGTTTAGGTTTTTTTCCATTAAGTGCTCCACAAATAAAATGGTTGTGTGCACGTACACATGAACACACAGACCTTAACCTAGATTCCTCACAGACGTAGGGTTAATATAACTCGCCTGACAGTGTTCAACAGAATGATAATGGAATTGTGAAGCTACTGTCGGATTAGGGAAGCCACCTGCCTATGTTTCCTATTTTACTGTAAACCTGTCAGGCTGAGCTTTCCTGCCTGTTGAACTAATCTTCTAGCAATCACTCCATTGATCATCCACCCCTAGTGAAACTATACGCTTGTTAACACCTAAATTAAAAACATGCTTTCAGGGCAGGAAGAGAGATTTGAGGGAAATTTGGCACAAGGATATACTTGAACTGAAGACACACGTTTCACTTGAACTGGCACAGAGGCTCAAACCCGACTCATCAGGAGATTGTAGTATTTCGAGGTTTCAAGGCTTGATTTTTATTGTTGTTATCCAACACAGGCTTGCACAACGAACTGTAGTTGTAGCCCATTTGCTATACAAGAAAAACATGACTAACAAAACAATAACAGCAGTGCATTCCTGTAGTGCATTTCATTAATTTACATCAGGAAGAATTTAAACAGCAACAAATCCATTCTCTGGGCAATATGGCCGACATTTTAACATAAAAATTTCAACATCAGGGAAACATGGTCCGTCAACTTTGGCTATGTTTGAGCAGCAAGCATTGATGTAAACATAGAGTCCGCCTCCTCTCCTCCCACCAGAGTCAAGAAAGCTTTAATTAAGGGCATTGAAAGCTCATGAGGTTCCTTACACTGCCGTGAGTATCATTTTGGCAAGAAAATGTAGGCCACACTGCATTTATTTATGGATGTTACATTTCATTTTGAGGTCCTACTAAAATATGAAATCAATTATTTACTATTTCTATACATATATTTAATATACACATCATTATTTGTTGATATTTAAAATGTATCTTTGATCAATGTATTCATGAATTTTTTCTTAATAAGACAGGTTTGGTAGTTAGGTGGTAGAAAATTCTCAAACAAATTGACTGTGACCAACTCTCTTTAAAAAGTATTAATTCTGACAATATAAAAATGTCTTGCTATTAGCTTTTTGGCTAATGAATGGTTGCACTGAGCCTTTTCATACTCAAATATAAGGAGCTGGAATTTTGCATCTGGAGAATACACAAAGACTTCAGAGGCGTCAATGTATTGTCGTCTACTCTATCCTTAGTCAAATGACTTTGTGAGCTTTGGTTTTGAGCAGCAGGAGGAAGAGAAGAAGCCACATTCATTAACTGCATACCGTGAGCTTCCAAAGACAAAGAACATTAGCAATCAGAAAACATTTATTGTAAGGAAGAAAACAGCGTGAAGATATGGGTCAAATCCAGCATTGGCAATTACACCATGATTGAGGTTGAAGTGCATACTTTTCACTTATAAAACTAGTAACACATTTAATATAGATGAAGTAGCTGAGTTCTCCTGCTAATGCATGCACCCAGTGTCCCCAATGGCCATATCCTCTTGAACAGCTAATGCAGCCTAAAGCCTTGGCCTCTCTCTGTCGCATTTCTTCGGTTGTATTCTCTGGCTTGAATTAATGTAGTCAGCCAAAATACTGTAAAATGTATCCTCTTCTACAACATGCTCTGCACTCACATTTTGGGACAACATTTTTTTCCCTGTTGAAAACATAGCTAGTTTGCAATACATAGCAAAGAGAACAAGCATCTGCATCTAGATGACGCCACTCGACAGAGACTAGAATTCCAACCTGAAATAGCTTGTAGTTCTTCCTTGCATGCAAATATGCCATTGTCACGTCAAATGATGGCGCTGGATGCAGGAAGACGAACAGATTTTGCAGCTGCGACCTCAGCTTTCTCGGTCAATATACCACGCTCTGAGGATTGTGTTGCTTCAATCAACTACACTTAGCATCAACACTGATTGGATATTAAACAAACAGAATTTGTTCTTCAAGGTTGAATTTTTTTAGGGTCAGATCACCTGACCTCAAACCAACTTAATATCTGAATAAAGAAAAAGAAGAAGGAAGTGAAGGTGGCTGCCGTCCAGGCCTGGCAGATTATCACCAAGGAAGAAACGAAGTGTTCGCTGATAACTGGCAGTTATTCAGTGTGAAAACCTCCTTAACAAGTCTTAAATGATTTATGTAAATTTTCTGAATTCATTTTACACCACCAGAGGATCAAAAGGGCTACAACACCAACATGCGGGTATAGAAGCCTTCAAATGAAAGGAACAGTTTTTTGGAAAATGCACTGAATTGCATTCTTACGAGGAGATAGTCTGTATGTCAAGTAGGGAGCTTCCTAAAAACGTACAAAAAAACAAACCTAACCTGTGCACTGAAATGTACGTGGTACAGATTTTATTTTTTCAAACTTTGGAGCCCGGCTGTTTTCCCTTGCTTCCAGTCTTACTGATGAGGTGAGCAAAGCTAAGCTAATCGCCTCTCGGCAGAGGCTCCATACTTGATGCAGAGACATAAATGTGGTAATTATTGATTCCAACATGTGGACATTTTCCGTTAAAGCTGTAATTTGACACTCATAACCTTGTGATTCTGCCTCCCTGGGAGGCAAAAAGTCTGGAATCCGTAATGCACTGCAGTGATGATGTTGCAGACCCTGTTACATGCTGCACCTCTCCAAGGAAAACATTTCATCTTCTCAACTGTCCAATTCCCCATTTGTCAGCTGAAAACTCACCAATCACACCAAGATAGCTCTGTTTAATTTACCTCTGCAATGTCAAGACAGTAGGCACTCAGATGAACATCTGTTCTGTCAAGCATTAGCTGAAGACCCAAAATCTCATCAGTAATAATTAGGGTATTCATTTGTATTAGATTATATGTGTTATAATTAAGCTGATCACCAGTCATCTCTGGATGCCATTTATTACCAAGTGACACCCAACATGGCATAGTTGTGCTTAAATTAATTAATTTGCTCTCACTGGGTACATTTGAGTCACGAGTAAAGCCAGGCCAATCGGACATGACCATAAGAACCGACAAGATAAGTGCCTGACATGCCGCCTAGCTGCAACAATAACCCGATGAACAAACATGCTAAATCCATTACTTACCACCAGCTGCAGTGTACAGGTAACTAAGCCTCCGGGTCACTAATACGTGCATGCATTTTTCTGGACACATGTATGCAGCCACTTTCCAAGTTAGTAACAAATATGAAAATATGTATATTATACTGCATAACCCATGGAATTGAGTGTTCACAGATTTGCCTTTGTTAACCACAGTTTTGCCTTAGTATTAAAAGCATTCAAATCTATTATTGTGTGTATTTTTAATATTCTAAATCTGTGAGCTGGAAAAGATGACTGATGGAATCTTGAATGTGTGTTTTGCTGGTTTGCAGTTTCCACTAACTGTTGCCCTCGTAATTTCTCCTTTACTGTTATATTTTACAATCATTTGACTGGGGCAAGGCCATTAACACACATCAAAATCAATTTGATAAAATAGAGATTTACAACATTCTCAAGGTTTAATAAATTATGCCTTTTCTGAATTTGACAATGTTGCCATTTTATTGGCTTCTGACTTTTCACAACTTGTTTGTAGAATGACATTGTAGATGTCATTTCTGATTGAGTTGCCTGGCCCCAGACAGTTACACAATAAGAAAGATGAAATAAAATCATTGCGTGCACATGTAGTTGGGTGACCTTTATAGGATAACAAGATCTTGTTAGTCGAAAACAAGGTTAGCCATGATGTTCTTGGACACTTTCCTAATATGTGTATCAAATTTTACCTGGGAATCTAAGACAACGCCTTTATATTTGAATTAATTTACTTTTATTTATTTCCTTATGATTTAATTTGGTTATTGTTAAGCCATCGCATTAATTTCATCTTATTGAAAAGCACATTGAGACAGTTCTCAATTCTCAAATTGAGGACTTTAATTATTCTCTCTCACCAAAGGTAGGCAAAAAGTATACAAAGGGTGGTATTTAGAGGCAGGTGTGGATGTTTTTTGTCTAGCCCCAAATCTTTCTGACAGAGGAAGAAATGGAAATATCATAAAATGTAAATAATTTAATTCCTTACCACACCAACCCCTTGCTCCTGCCTGTGTATGGACGTATAGAGACTGAGGGAGTGGGGCTGCTTATAAAGGCTTAGTCACTCCAGCGCTGCCTGCAATGCTGCTTCTGCTCGGCTGTCAGACAGAGCAAAAGTCCTGCTTTCAGACCGCACAGTGTCCATTTAGGATTTTTTTCCAGCAAAAAGTAATGGCTTTCTGAAAAGTTCAGATAATTTCAACTTGAAAATCTCAAAGCAGCTCCACAATAAAGTCAGAGGCTTTGAGTGCTCTGAAAAATTACTTTTCCATTTTTTACTAGGCGGTCGTATTTGCTCTCTCCTCAATGGGAACCAATTAAAAAAAGAACGCTGGCACTCAGAGAAAAACGCTATATGGACTCATCCTAATTCTCAGAAACTAACTGGTCAATATGTCTATTTTAAATGGACTTTGGCAACATACATCGTACATCCAGATAATGGAGACTTGTTTTAATCTTCCCAAGATAATGCAGACTTCACAAAGTGATCCAAAAGATGCTATGATTTGGAAACATCCCTGAAATTTGTGTACACAAAACAATAAGATTAATTGTGATTTTGTCAGGACTGCATAGATGACTAGGTATATAATTGGAGAGTTGAAACACAATTCGCCAAAATTGTGTGATTGTTAGATGGTTAAGACACCTGATATTCCCAGGCTGCTGGTGTATTTTACAACACAAAGGCCCAGATAAAAAAAACACTAAAAAGAGTAAAGTATTAATTAAACACCGGTGCCACATAATTGTCTTAACATTGCTATCACAAATTGCATTTTTTAATTAAATCCGATGTTTCCAGTACTCATACAATGCAGAAAAATGAAATAGTATTTGGGCAGTAGTGTTCCAGGCCGGTACCACCCAAAAAACGAAACTTTGACGGGAGCTGGGTGCTCGCACACACTGACCTCAGCCCCAGTTGATCTTGTCTTAGCCCCAGACCTTGTGAACTCATGAACGCTGCTGAGTGAAAAGTCAAGCATGACCCTAATTTGCTGGAGAACCAGTGGCTGTCAAATCATATAACTAGCCTGGACAGAGCAGGTGAAACACATCTGGTCACATTCAGCCGATGTCAGATTACCTAATGATAAAAGCAAATGTATTAGAATGAAATATCACAAGAAGGAAGGAAAATCCATGTCTTCATTAATAGACTACGGCTCATAGTCATGGTGGTTGAAAATTTGAGACAACAATGCAAACAAAGAAAACTAAAACCAACAGAGCAAACCAGAATCAAAGTGATTTGGTTCACACTTAATTTCTCACAAGGGATTAAGAGGTATTCTGAGAAAGACCCATTAGTTGGCGTGATAACAATGGTTTCCTTAGATACACCAGTCTTTTTTGAGAGTCTGAGTTTGGTGTCATGTGGTTGTAATTAAATGCATGACTGGATTTTTTCCTAAATTCCTCTTTTTTCTTTCTATGCTGTCAGTTCTGTGATGATAATCGTAATTCTTTGGAAAGGCCATTTATCGGAAAGATACAGTTAGTGACCCCTCAAGGTAATGAAAATAATGGTGGTCTTTACTGTATGTGTGAACATGCAGTAGGTGTATCACTTTTAAAAATACATCTACAGATTGTTATTAATAAGGGAAACATGAATCTGAATTTTTTTTTTGTGATGTGTTAAAAGTTTAAAAGTAGTTCGTAATTTGCACATTGTTTTCTATTCTAATATGCAACTGAATAAATCTATTTATCAAACTATTGCCAGTTCGTCACGCTACTACTACACTACTTATCTACCACAATACAATCGTTACTCATATATCAAGGTTAGCAAAAACAATATAAATGTGATGTAAGTTGCTTGTCGTATGATGAAATGAAGAAAAGGGGGGGTCGGGGTGGGTTGGTGTTGGACGTTTTAAATTGTTCAACCATCCCCCCCCCCCCCCTTTATTTTCTAATTAATCATACGACAAGGAACTTGCATTACAGAGAAAAAAGTGAACGCATTACTACTCAAATTTTTATCTCTGCCAGGAGAATCATGCGATTGTTTGTGTGTTTCCGTGAGTGAGTTAGTGAGTAACTGTGCACCTAGTAACTGTGCACCTCTGTGTCTGTCCACGGCTAATCTTGCATTGTGCTGCAGCACACTGCATAATATTTTGGGTGCCCAGTTAAGGCTGAATGCTCAGGGACCTTTTTGTGGTTGCGGTGACTCACACTTTCTCAAAAAAAACAGCGTGATAAGGAAAAGTGCATCGCCGAACCTGGGCCACTCCTCTGCAACCAGAGACACAGTGCCTTTTTATTGGGTATCAATGTTCTGTTTCATATGGGTATTGTGTAACTCTTAAAGCCAGAGACTGATTATAATACTAGTTATGACGTATTTTGGTAGAAACTAATGTCAACAAACATCGCTTGTTCATTCCAATGAAATGCCTTCTGTTTGCATATTTTCCTTCAATCTTGCCATACGTGTGCTGCACTGGGAACAAAAATAGCTTACAAATGAGGAAAGAGCATTTCAAGGTCAAGAAAAATAACAACAGCGCTCCTTGTGCCAGTCTTTGCGCTGGTATGACCCATAATCTCATTACAGGTGATGTAAAACAGTGATGCCTTGCAAGCATGCATACAGCTTTGTAAACACATGCTCAGACATGTTGACACAACCACACGCACACACACACACACACACGTTCTGATTTAACCCAGTGAGTAATGGGACATTTTGGTCAGGTGTTAATAATGTTAGCCCTTATTATTATTATAATAACAATCTCTGTTTGGTCGTCAAACTCTTGATCTAAGTGGTAAATTGCACAAAATAGTGAAATGCAAGAAAATGTAACCAGTAATCATGTACAAGTAAATTACACAGCGAGGGGCTCATCGCAGGTCATAAATGGTGACTGAAGTGTGTTATTGTTCTCATTCAACCCCTAATTATTATGTGCATACTTGTATAGTTGTGAGGATGTTCACTTCTACTCCGAGAATTCATGCCAGTTGGAAAAAATGAGGCCGTACTTATGAGGTTTGGGTAGTGAAACAGTCTTCCTTTCATCTTTCATGTCAGCAGCCATTAGGCACCACCAGAACACTGACTAGCTAAACAAGATTGGCACTCAGTACTCCCTTCTCGGTCTATGCAAATTGGTCCCTTTTGATGTTGAACCACCAGCACAGGGAAGGACAGAATGAGGAAGAGCAGACAGGAGAGGGAGGGGGAAGACGAGATGAGCTTGTTTTTAATCAGCAGCTGCTTCTAATGAGGACCTGTGTCAGCAAAACAACACAGCCATGCTGCCAGCAGAATTTCAAGTATTATTTATAAGCCAGGAATTTTATATAAATGGCTGCTAGACTTGTTGTGTTTGCTGTTAAGTTGTTTTGGCTTTTGGCTGAAAATCAGACAAGGGCCACAGCTGAGGGGGGCTTTAGAGGAAGAACAGGAAGCTTTTATTCTGTAAACCAGTAGTATTTCCTCAGACCATGTAATGAGTTAACTTTTGTGCTTTTGTACAAATCTGTTTGGTTGTTTGTCAAGAGAAAGAGGACGGAAGAAATTATATTACACCTTAACCTCCTCACTATGATGGGAATTTCTGTATCCAAATTCTATTTGAGTCAAAATGAGTAAAAAATGACAACTATTTCTTCTTCTCTACTTTCTCAATGCACAGCTTGCTCTAGCTGTTAGTTATTACTGTTACTGTAACTTCATTGCAAAAACACAATAAAAATGACAGCAAACAACAGTACACACTGTCAATAGTTACGTTGTGTAGTTTCATGGTGGCACATACTTCGATGTGTGTGTGGGGAAAAAAAAGAATTGATTTAACACAGTTCCACTCAATGTTTCCCTACCAGCATCATTGCATTAGCATTGATGGATTCTGTATTGCTTGCTAGCGAGCTAGCTGCCTTTGTTAAGATCAAGTTGGTGTCATCGCAGTCAGAAATAATTGTACAATGATTCAAAAATTTGTCAAAATGTGGTGTAAATCGTACACCAATGCAAAACTCCTGAGCAGCAGAATAAAGTGACTTTAAGTCATAAAAAGTGAGTTGCAATTGGGCAGCCTGTTCTACGTAAATCAAAATTCTATGTGCCTGCTGCAGCAGCAATCAGACTTTACTGACTTTACTTTTGGGGGTTATGCCTTGCAAAAAAGCACAACATGGAATCTATGAGGTTACTACTGTGTATTCTTAAATGTAGTTTCTATTGGGCAGCTTTAATTGTAATGGCAAGGGGGCAAATTACTACAGACACACCTTACTCACACATTGACAGAGCTAGAATCTCTATTGCACGTACATTTGCAATTACACACACACAATATTCTAACCCTATCGGGTAATAGTCGCAGGCAATTTTTTAAAATGAAAAACTCAGAATGCCTTGAATGAAAGCTGCTAGTGTGGATGCAACTGATATACTGTAAATTATTGGTTTAATTGAAGATTTAATGAAAGGAGAACTTAATTTTCTCCTGGTTAATAAGTACCATGCAGCTGCAGGAAAGTGGTATGTGTGCCACCCATATCTGTTGTAAAGAGAGATAGACGAAGACGTGACAAAGAAAAAACAGCTGGAGAATATTCATAATGTCCATATATCCAATATCACCTCCCCCCCAGTGATCTAAACTGTTATATTATTACAGCCATGGTGAATTGTGCAACAATCAGGTGGTACTAATGTCTATCAAATATGCCATATCACATTATAAAGATGCCCGTTAATACGGCACAGTGACATGCTGCGATGAAAACCATTTATTTAATGTTGTTCCGAGTAGAATTCAGATCAAATTAATCTGTTCTGTTGCCACTGATTGTCTAAGAAAAGCATTCAGACACTCATTTCATGCTCATCAGCTTTTATTGAATTTACAAACCAAATGAGAAAACATCTTATAAATTCAATTATGGGCTTCTCCCACTTATGTCAAACAATTTAAGATGTATGAACGCATTAGTCCTCATCATTTTAACATGTAAAGCACAGAACTGTTACATAGTTGCAGAGAACCCCTCTAAGGAAATAGTGCAATTTCTCTAATTAACATTATGAAACGTAGCACTTTGGAAATGGTCATTAAACGTACTGTATAAAGACTAATAAACGTACTCAGCACTGTCAATAATGTAATCTATGGTCCCAGTTTAACAGACAGTCTGGAAGTTTCAGGATAATGAAGACAATTGGGGGACATAACTGACGCTACATTCCTGAGGCATTACAGGATGCATTCAAGACACGGCAATATCAGAAAACACAAGAAAATGGAAAATACATATTTACTAATTTGACAAGATACAGTTTCCTGTGTCTTCAGAAAGATACTCAAAATACAGCACTGTTGCAATATGTGCAACACAATGGAAATAGTTCCAAGCACACAAATGATTAACACAAAAAAAATTGACTGCACATTAGCTAGCCAGTTGGACACACAGATTCCATTCACATGATGGGTATTGAATTAAGAACTCTTTAATGGTATCTCTGGTGAAAACATACATTTACTCATGTGGACAAATTGCTTGGGAGCTTAAAATGGGTTTACCAAAGTCTTAGGTTCACAAAAGTAGTGTAGTATATGAATAAAATGTGCAATGAATGTCTAAAATGACATTTTGTAATATTTGAGTAGACCCCACTCCACTTTCATCATTGAGGGACTGAGATAAAACGGGACAGAAAAATGATTTCATGATACATATCAAGCTTCAAGGGATGCGTGAAAATGAGAAATGAGTATTAAACATTTAAATTTAAATCCAACTATAAAACAGATATTTACATAATGCGCATGTTTTCATGTTTAATTTTTTTTGAACGGTCATGTCACACTGCAAAACTGTTTCTGTCCAGCTGCAGGCAGAGAGCATCATCACACTCCCTGCATTTCCACGGTGTGTCCTTTTGCTGGCCTTCGCTTTGGCAATGTTCACACCTCCCGTGGTGGCTCGCTCTCTCTGTGGACTGCTGCATGGACATCAGCGATAGGCACAGCAGGATGACCTGCAAGCGCCAGGGCAGGAGCTGTGCGGAGAGGCTTGCCAATATTCGGCTGTTCGGCAGTCCGCTCATCTATAAAAGCTCTGTGTGTCATGGGTTTGGTTTGCTGGGCTGGACAGAGATCCTTGTGAAGAATGTCGCTGTTGGTGGTGGCAATGTCCAGAAAATGATAAAACAGGCTTTTGTGATGTGAAATACTGAATGCTCTGGTCTGATAGTTCAGATCCACCCATTGTTCTTTCGAACTGATGTGGGACAAGGGATTGATACCTTTGTCCAAGAGCCCCGTCATTGTTTCACCCTCCTCTGCACAGTTTTACCACAATGTACTTTGTGAATTGGGGATCAGACCAACACCTGTGACCATCCATTTTGTATTTTTTTTTTTAAACCCGGTTTCATATTTTCTTGCGAGTTGCTGCGGTTCTCCCTATAAGCAGGATGTCGCTTTTGCAGATGTAAAATGAAAAGTCCACTGGAGCCATTCTTTGAATCGGCCGAGGCGAACAGCTTGAATCCCCACTTGCTTCCATAAACTGGGTCATTCCCTGTTAAATCTTGGAGGCGACCAGTCTTTTATTCACAGCCTGATCTCGGTTGGGTTGGTAAAATGACTTGCATGCATTTTTGATGATCATCAGGGATTTTAAGTCAGAAGAGTTTGTCATGGCGGCCTGTGCCTCTTTTTCCGTCATTATCCTCATCAGGGTCGCTAAGATAAAAGGTAACAAGATATTGTTCTGCATTCTATACCATAGCATGATCTGTGATGGAAGGTGATAATGTCTCCAGTAATCTGTGATACTGTCTAGTTTTACCATGATGGTGCACAGACGCAGCCTAATGTACTTGTCCATTTATATTTCTTTCCCTGTGATATCTGTTTAGAATACTGCTTGTATTGTGTGTTTTGAGAATGAGGGCTGTATATGTGGAGGTGGAGCTGAGCCCCCAGTGTCCACTTGTTGTAACTTGGAGAGAGGGAGCAGTTTGCAGGTCTATTTCTGTCTTCCAAGACAGCAGAGCTGGCTGCTGTGTAGGTGGGGGCGCTGGTGCATGGGTGATGGTGGTTAGGGGAAGGTACTTCAGCGTTGTAGGTGATGGCTTTGGACGAGGCCCTTGTGACAAGGTTGATCTTGACCTGGTGGTATGCAGGAAAAAAATTGGAGATTAATTACGACAGTGCATTGAAAGAAAGTTCTGACCCCTTCTTATTTCTTCCTCCAGATCCCCCACACAGTATCTGCCTGTCCGCTGCCAATTATCACTTTCCAATGTTGCCCATTCATAGAAAATTGCTACTCCCGCTTCATGATGAGCAAATTTGTATGATATCCCCATATTTTCTGGTCCCTGCTCTAACTGGATAATGATGTATTATCACACCTCTTTGGCTTATAGACAGTAAAGGGAAACAAATAGGCATGAACATGACAGATATTTCCCAACATCTAAATATTCAACAGTATGGTTTGAGAAGTTGCAAAAACTGATTCAACAAGCAACTACTGGTTGTTCTAACAGTCCTAGTTTGGCTGGGTTCCTACTGGTAGGTCAGACATTTGTTTTATCTATTGGCTGGAGCCGTCACGATGCCAAAGCAACTGCAGATTATCTGCCTAAAAGCCCTGAGAAAGACCTGTGAGAAGGTGGTCAACAAACAGAATTGGGGTGAGAGCAGTGGTGTTTTAATATGTAAAAAACAGTGGGGCACTGACACACAGAGAGAGACAGAGAGAGCAAGTTACAAAACTGCAAGTCTGAATTAAGAATGCGATATTTGATTGTCATAAGCCTACGGCTGTAACGAATAGTTCAATGCTCAATGCATAACATTCAAATTATCATCAATGCCTTACAGCAAAAGCGTGTGCAATAGTCCAATTTCTCTTCTAGAGCAGAGGTCTTCAACAGGGGGTCCGAAATTTTTGGTAGATTAGACAATTAAAAAAAAATATATAGAAATTATTTTCCCCAAACATGAATGTGTCCATTATTTTAATAGTTCAGTGTTGTGTGAAAGATAACAGGGATGTTTATGCATGGCAGTGGCACTAATAGGCCATCACTCATTTTCATTTCCACATTTATGTTTAAAATGAAATCAATTTCAATAGCTTGTATGCATGATTATGATGCAATTGACAGACAATGTTTATTGGCATTGGTATCAGCTGCCAAGGTATGTTTATAAATGGCAGTGGCACGGCCTCCCTACTCACTGTACGTTGCACGTTTAAAATAAAAACATGAATATATGAACCTGTGTATTATTTGAATAGATTAGTATTGAATGCACAATAAAGAGGTATGTTTATACACGATACTAGGCCCAGTTTAATATAAAACACAATTGTATACAATATATAGTCGGGGGTCCCTGCTCCATCTCTCTATCAGTTTGGGGGTCCTTGGCCTGAAAAACATTGAAGACCCCTGCACTAGAGAGAAGAGAGCTCTTTTAGCAATCGTCTCAAAACCTCATTTAAAGTGTTGCATGTAAAAAAATACATTTGATAAAGCCCTATGGCTAGAAGCTCAGAACAAATGAGCCTGCAGAGCTGCAAGCGAAGACCTCAAGCTTGACACAAATGACGGCCACAACAAAGCGCATAGACAACTTTTTAGACAGTCTCAAACATGCATCTGAATGTCAGAGTCAGATTCAAAGACTCCGCCATGGCCCCTGCGGTGCCGTTTCACATTTTCCACACAGTTTAATACATGTTACGAACCGACTGAGCACGTACCTGTTTTTTATGCTGCTCAATGGAGTGCCTGAATGCGCTGTCAATTTGGGCAGTGACATTTACACTTCCAAGTAAACCCAGTTTCACAGCATTATCCAGATGACTCCCACTGCCCTCATGTTTCGCGTCCCCTCAGAAAGATGTCACGAATCTTCATAACCCGTCCTCGACCAAGTACCATCTCCACCAAAAAGCAGACATGGAGTGCCTTCGCTTGTATGTTCACCTACTTTTTCCTTTGAAAACCACAAGCCAATTCAATTTGTAATATGAAATGATGCTATAGTGGGGCTACAGGCCGTCAGCCCTCAAATTTGTGTGATCTACATTCAATACAGACACTCTGAGCATGCGTATTTATACTTTACCACGTACAATGCACATTGCATTGAGAGAGAGGGGCTAGCCCCACAGGCCCACGGCTGCTGTGCCCCCTTACTTTTAGTGTGAAGCCTGGACTGTGTTGCATCTCAAAAGTTCCGAGAGGATTTTTTTTTTTGTTACTCATTCAGGTTTAGTGTTTCCTGCTTTAATTTCACAAGTTCACTCTTCCCCTGTGTCCTGTCTGGTTTTCCTGCCTTGCTCTGATTAGCTTCACCTGTCTCACCTGCCAGTTACAACATATACCAGCCCAGTTCCTTTGTCCGTTTAGAGTTCCGGTCCAATTTGCCCGTGGTCCTGCCTGCTGTTTTGTTGGACTAAAGCCTGTAAACTTTTTGATTAAATCATTGCAAAGTTTCTGCTGCCTCAACTTTTTCTGCAATCTAGATCCATCCCCTGAAGCCTGTTTTCCAGACCGTGACAGGGAGAGGTTGTGAATGAGGCAGGGAAGAGGTTGGAGGCTGAAACAGTTCATCATTCTACTTCCATTCTGTGTATTTCAACCAACTTCAATCATGCAAACCAAAACCTTTTATTTTGATTATGGCATTATTACCAGCCAGACAGAATACAGATTGAAGAGTGATTCTTACCATCTTATTTCAAGTGTGCTACAAGTAAACATGGGCAACCTGTACAAAGCAGTCATTAGATGGTTAGAGCAACTGGATGGGTTTGCATTGTGATTGGATGGGTCAAACACAACCTCTATTTGTGTTTGACTCAATGTTGACTTGTGTGAAACCAAGTCAACATTGACTTATTTTTATTAGGCAACATCCAGACTTTACAAAACACCCATTATGTAACGCACTGTTATTTCAAGAAAAATACAAATTGTAACCATGATCTTTTCTTAAGCCTAACCAAGTGCTTTTGATGCCTAAATTTAACCAAGTCATTTGTTGCTTAAGTAAACCTTACAAATAAGTAAACCAATGTTGGAAGTTTATTAAAAGATACAGTTTTGCATGTTGCATGAATAAAGTAAGTTTCTTGTATCTACAGAAGTTTATTTTGAAAAGACACTATACGTGAAACAAGCGGGACCTGGCACCCTGTCCCTGCCCGTCCACAACTGACGATAGAGGGGTATTTAGAGCGTCATGGTTTGAAGTGGAGGGCCACTGACCAAGATACTGTATTTGTCGAGTTGGAAGTAAGAGTGTGTTGACAAGGGAGCCTGGCTGAAAAAAATTCCAATAGTGCATTTGGTAAGCTTTTAACACACGGAAATAGAGCCATAAAGATACAGACAAGCCACTTCGAAAAAAGGTAAATGTATATGGCTTCCTGACCCCTAAAATGGAAGGTAAAACAGTCATCTTATCAAAGAATAACCATCTAATTTGAACAAAGTCCAATTAATCCTATCTACAAATTTTTATTCTTTCCTGCAACCGGTTTCAAACAACAGCCTTAGGCTAACAAAAGACATCTGAGTTCATATTCAAATAGGACTGAGGCCAAATCCAAGCTAACAGCCATCAGCTTTCTGCCACTGATGAAAGCTCCACCGACTGTGCCATGTTTGAACAAAGCCTGTGATACGAGCAGCCAAAATTCAAACTCCGTTGTGGCTGGAATAATGGGGTGCAGCGGTATCTTGGGGCTCTTTAGGGCGCAGATTAGTGTTTATGGCCCCTGCTAAATAATTGCTCAGGTCTCCAAAAAAGTATTTGAAATGCACTTCAGTGGACAATTAAAGTGAACTAATTTATTAACCACACAAAGGCTGCTTAAAACTATGCATACCTTTAATGAGCACCCCACAAAACCATGTGTATAGATTTTCTTAAGCAGTCTTCCAAAGTAAAGCTCTCCCACAGCTGTGAGGTGGATCGAGAACTGGCTTTGAAGCTCTCAGCCGTCTGCTCACTGAAGACGCGTGGCGTTACCGCACAATTTGCATTAGGCGTCACACCTTTTTTCAGCATAACTTTTAAATCCTCTGTTCTTTGAAAACCAGATACACAAGACATCATACCATTGCAACCCGCCAAAGTTATAAAGAGCTGTAAATACACATAGCACACATTGTTTGACTTGAGATGAGTTGGATGTTTATACTGACGGTTACCAATCATCTCAGTCTGTTACAGAGGAAATCTCACACGTACACAATGCAGTCCACTAGCCTTCATGTTAAATGTGGGATGTGAGAGAATAGCATCAGGAAATATTTCGTGCAAGTAGTTAGCACAAAAACATAAAAGGCAAGTAAAACGAAAAGACAGAGCAAAGCAGAGACAAAGACCAGTTGCCTGTATGGTAAAGAAAGCTTTGTCATGATGTGGCTTCATCAGCATCTGTCACTGCAGCAATAATGCCTGTTATCCTCAGTTTGTAGAGGGACGTTGCTCGAAAAAAATAGTCCAAACAGCATATGCAAATCATTTCCCTAGTTGCAAAGCAAGTTCCCCGTATAATTTCTGAAAACACGTGCATCAACAGAAGGAAATTTGCTGATGCTCATAACAGCAGAAAAGCTGCCATGCTGTACTTTCAGATTATTCAGCAGTGCTTTGAATCCACATGTATCACAATAGTCAATATTTAAAACAACATTCTCCCCCTTCCTTACCTCCAACGGGCTTTGCCTTTGATGCGCGATGGACAGGTTCCTTAATTAGGTTGATAGAATTGCTGGCCTAAGTGTGATGCTGACCATCGCTCCTCAAGAAGTAGTGCAGGAGAAGCCCGCCGTGAAGAACATTTCAACATTTTGTCACAACCCGGCTGTAAGTGTGTGGAAAGTGGAAAGTAATAAAAAATACATTTATTTAAAGTACCAATAACTAAACAAATAATCAAAACAAAGCAGCAGCCATGTCAAGAGACCCAGCCAAAGAAGAGGGGCAGCCTTTATAGCTGGGACCAAACCAGGCTCAGGTGTCGCCCATCAGTGGCCGATTAACATCCTGAAACTGACAGGAAACAGGACCCCTGGTGGAAGGGAGGAGTCGTCAGTTTTAAAAATAAATCTAGGCTCATGACCAGTGTGCGCGGTATGTATTAAGGGCAGCATCATAAAAAAGAGGGGTACCACTTAGCTGCACAAGGTGGGATGTTGTTGGTTCAGAGTTCCTTTTGCACGACGGTTACATTAAGGTCACTAGGGTCACTTGGGCAAAAAATGAACACAAGTAACTGAACTATAACAAACCTTATACTTATAACAGACAATATCGCAGCATCCTGTTCCATTTAACACTTATCTTATTTTTAATGTCACAATCCAAATCATATCCATAACATTAACTGTTCATATTTTGTGAAATGTTGTTTTGTGAAATGTTTCTGAAATGTTGTGTTTTGTGAATTGTCAGTATGTTTTGTGATATATCGTGTTTTTGTGAAATGTTGATCTGTTTTCTGAAATATCAGGGGCACCTTGGGAAGCTCTACAGAAGATATTTTCATCTAATTTTCTCATAACATTGAAACTAAGGATCGTGCCTGATAGGCAAGGGCAAGCTGCAGGGTTAGGAAACTGTAAGGTAAGCATGTCAATATTTGTCACGTGTGCATGGCCATGTTTGGCCCTGCTGACACTGTTTTTTTGCACTCTTTACTTTTGTGTCCATTTCAGGGCACGGAAGGACAGCAGTGTCAGGTTTAAAATGTATCACAACCCTTCTGCTGGTGCCCACAATCTCATATACAACAAGGGAAATGACCAACAGGACACTCTGCTAAGCTCAGCTCTCTTTTTTTCTATACTCCTTTATACTCCTTTTAAAAAGAAGGCAGAGCAATTTATAACATAAATGAATAATTTGGACTCATTTCAGAGTTGTGCTTCAGAATCTATTGAGCCAAATAAACTGACTAATATATTCAAAGAATTTCTAGGCACAAGATATCTCATGGGTCCAGGGCTCTGGCACAGGACTTGGTATGGATCTACTTCTGACAGGATGGAATTGTGTTTGAGTGTGTGTGTGTACTTCATGTGTGTGCATGGGAATGCATGTGCACACAGAGGGCCCAGAACAGATAGGATCTTGGCTTCAGCATTGTGCCCTGGTGTGCTGATCTCCGAAGAGCTTTTATCTCAACAGATAAAAGCTTTAGTTTCCCATGTTGCCAAGGACATTCATAAATACAATACCTGCATATATATATTTTACATTACCCGTTTACGTTACTGTCCTGCAATCTCATTTGTGGCTTCCCATATAAAGATTATATGGATGTCTTTCACCTGAAATTCCTTTTTCTGATGATAGATCTATATATTTTGGGGATATGATTCAACATAGAATACTGTGGATGAATGAATAGCGATGCCACCAACATGTACTGCATTCCAAACTGTGCTGCTGTACATTCACAAATTACAGATCTAAATCTGGACAGTCAAGCTGGCCCTGCAAACCAGTTTTATCATGCGATGTTGTGCGTGGTGCAATATTTCAACTGTGTGAGAAAAGCAGGGCTGTGATTCTTATTCTTTGTCACAGTTGAATTATTATCCATCTATCATTGTTGTATATGTGGCCCTAGCTGCATAGCTACAGATCATAGTGTAGGATTATTTTGGTTGAAAATGGTAAGTGCTTTCTTGTCTTCCAACCACTCAAAGTGCTTTAACACTACATGTCATCATACACTGATGACAGGGGCATGCAAGGTGCCACCTGCCCATCAGGACTAACTAACAATCATACAACATCCACACACAGTAGGCACAGCTACGGGAGCAACTAGAGGTTAAGTGTCTTGCCCAAGGATACATCGACATGGACTATCGGCGCCGGGAATCGAACCAACAATCCACCGATTGAAGGACGACCCTGCTCTACCACTGAGCCACTGTTGCCCCTGCTAGAAAATTAAAACATAGTATCCAGCCATTAAAGGAATATCTCACCCAAAATGTATCCCTTCAGCCCCCGTAGGCTTGAAAGATTGAAGGCTTGAAAGTTGGTAGTTTCATCCTTCACAGCACAGCCGTTATGGTCAGACAGAATTGATGTGGGTTCAAATGGTAACGGGTTTTCATGGCAGAAAAAAGGATCAAAACCATTCCTGCAGCATAATCCATCCCTTTGCTGGACATATACGTATTTGCTCAGTGTGGCCCATGCATATTAGACTTTATGTAAATGTATGTATACGTTTTTTCTCTGGTTAGTAGATTTAAATACTGCTTCAGTATCATCAGTATATCAGCAGCAACATTTCCCCACAAGTATTACATGTGACATACCCATTTAATGTACAAATTATTTATTATTATTAGTCAGGATATTTTTTTCCAAAATGTTTTTTCACACAACTAACAAACTTTTGTTCGCTTAACTTTCCCTCAGTGATCAGAGAACAAAGTAACAAAGGCCTTCTTTATACTAGCTTAGACATTAGTTATACACGTTTCTCACCTAAGGAGATGGTCAAGAGACGTGACCATATGAATGAGATGATCAATAGTGAGTAACGTTTGGCAGGGGGGTAGTGCTCCCATAATATTAAGCCTGGACCCCTCTCTGAAAATAACAGTTTCTTGTTTTCTATTTGAATATGGCATGTGTATCTATTCTATTGCTTGTACGTTCACTTGCAACTTTTTTATCAGTTAGCTTGTGTGCCTTCTCCTGTTGATCCAGGGGGTATTCAATGTGTTCATTCAAGTACTTATTAATGCCAAGTCAGTTTTACATTCACATTGTAAGTTGAAATTATTCTGTAAATCTAAATGTAAACGAATATGCAAAGGTCCTGGTTAGCTCTAGTCGTATATTTACAAATGTTTTGCATCCAGCCATGTTCTCCTGAAGGAGAATGTCTTTGTTTGTTTGTTTTTTACATGAATGAATGGCTGAGAGGTTTGTATTTAACAGTATGTTGTTTGCATCTTGCAATAAATATTAATATGTTCTTGATCACTTTGTGTTGTCTATTTGCCTGTTCTGTTCAAAAACTGTGTTTTGAGGCACTGCTGGCCTTTCAATGTCATTTATAAATGCTTTATAAGGCATAAATAGTCCTCACTTTAGATGAGGTCACATAAAACACTTTACTAACGAGTAGTAACTACCTTAATAAATCATGAATTAATCATGAATTGCAGTATTAATATGCGTTTATAAAGCATATATCAACATAGTCCCTAACCATTATATATATATAAATGCATGAAAAATGTACATCTAAATAAGTTATTAATCATTTACTAACACTTTATAAATTATCTTATTAATCATCTACAACTCCTTAATAATTGGTTTGTAATATTCATTTACAAATGGGGAATCCATCATTTATAAAGTATGAAAACACAATAATGAAACACATAATAGACGGGCTTATTAATCAAGAATAAAACATTTACAACTGTTATGAACTGCATACTAATGAATTATTAATGTAGGAACAATGCTTTATAAATGATGAATTAAGTGTTTACTCATACTTAACTAATGCTTCATAGTGTGTAGTTATTATAAAGTGTTACCATTAAATGTTGTAATTGTATAATTACTCATTATCACATTGAACTTCATAGCTTTATTTCAAAGTTCTGTGCATCTTTCCGACATATAACCCAAATATTGGGTTATATATATTTCAGTTGTAAAAAACAAAAATTGTACCTCACGGTACAACAATTGTAATCCTCTCAGCATTAATACTTCAAAGTATTATTTCACTTGCAAATCAGAATCAGCTTTATTGGCCATGTATGCTTATGCATACATGGAATTTGTCTCCGGTTTCCACTCCGCTCTCAATGTACAAACACAAATTTACAATAAACAAGAGAACAAATACCGAACTTGACTACCACAATACTTCAATTGCAATGCTCTAAACATTACAAACAAACTGTGTACTTATTACAACTTCTAATACGACTGCACTGCAATGTACATTATTTTAATTTCAGTGTAATGAAACGGTTTCAAATAAAAAATGCAACAAAAATGTATGTATATGTAACACAGTGCATCACTATATTCTTAAATTGTAACAACTCTATTGCCGTAATGCCAATAAAAACATTCAACTATTTAACAAAGAATGTCACAGCTCTGCCCCTTCTCTCCTGTCTTTTTATTTCTCACTCACCTCACTGACCTATCAACTCATTCAGTGCACCTGTCTGCCTCCCTCATCATCAGCCTAACTCCCTTCACCTGTCTCTGTTCACTAATCAAGCACTCTCTCCTCATCAGCACAACTCCCCTCACCTGCCTCTATCCAGCCACTATATAAACCCCTGCGTCTCAGTCACTCACTGCCAGATCATTGTCACGTCTACCCGCCCATTCGGCTTGTCCTGTTCCCGGGTTCCCCGTCTGCCTGCCCTACCTCGTCCTGCTGGATTTCCCCCTTCATCTCTTGTCTCGTCCGTGGGATCCCTATGTATTTCTTTGTAGTTTCCTGTTCTGATTTAAGTATTCATTAAATACCTGCTTCACTCTACTTCTGGTCTGGTCTGCGTTTGAGTCTTCTACCACACCCCGTGACAAAGAATAAGAGAAATGTCAAAGAACAGGCACGATGCGTGAATGCATTTTTTTTACGTAAAATTTCCCTCCCTCCCAACTCCTCCCTTTAAGTGCTATTGGTGACGTCTCAATGCACTCAAGACACTTGGCTTCCCCAAATAAACCATTTCAAGAAAGCAACGTTGCATAAAAGGGCAGAGGAAGCAGAGCAGGGCCAGAGCTGGTGCTGCACAGCTAATATGAACCCATCCCTATACAATGCTAGAGGATAGACTGTCTAAGCTGCTATCCACCAATGCCAGCATCCGTCATGCAGCATCATGCATAGTCATAAGACCAAATTGGAGAACGCAATCTACTGGAATTTTTATTTATTTTAACAATTGAAAAAATACCTTTGTTCAGCCGCAAAAAAAATCTCGAAATCTCCATGTGCGTAAAAATATAAATATTCAAACAGGCCTTGATCAACGTTAATCTGATCAAGATCCATTCCTTTACATTTAGACAGCTGTCCTCGTTCCAGGGCCATGAGAACTTTACATATCTGCCAGCTGAAGTGTGCCTTCGGGCAGTCTGTAATACTGGCGATGCACTCCTATGCTGTGGTCGAGGAAGTCAGCGAGGTAATCCATTTCATTGTCCTTTTAAGTTGAGGACCTTTGACATAGTGGCGATGTGCTTTTTTAATTTGGTCGAGGATAATGTTTCTGGGTGGCTTGCCCCACAGGTTCGAGGAATCTGCTGAAGAACATCTGATCCTCTGAAGTAATTGAGTGCTTGTGGTCTCCCAAACATGAAAGCATTCTCATTAGACACATCACAGTTCCGTCAAGTCTTGACAAGTAACTCCATCGATGCCAGGACAATGGCAACCTTTCGTCCACGTTTGCCTTTAATCTCTATTCGTTGAAAGTGCTTACAAAGCTCCTTCTCAAGGTCTGACAGAGCAAGCTCTACAACGAGGTATCTTAGTGTGAAGCCATTTAGGCTCATCTTGGACACTTCGCCTTCTCTTCTGCGATTAAAAAGGATCACCTCACAAAGTGTCATTTTTGCAAGTTTTGCCCAGTGCTTCTTATTTGGGTCTTCTTCGAGTTTTGTCCGGCACTCCTTCCTTTGTATGTTGAGATGCTGGTCAATTTTTGCTTTACATACTTCACTCAAATACCTGGGGCCTGGGATGACACACACTCGTTTCATTTAGTTTCACAGATTTGTTTAAACACCCACACATTGCAAACAGCATTCTCATCACCTGAGATCATTGCTTCACATTCCATAATATTTGGCATTTTTCTTGAGATTGTGTTCCAACTGCAATGACAAAGATGGTGTTTTGTACATGTTACTTTCCTCACTCAAGCCAACCCCATTATGAACTGCTTCTATCACATGAGGTAAATCAGCTGCACAGACACACTTATGTAACTGTTACTGCATGGCCATAAAAAGCATGGCACCTAATTTTGTCATTGATGTATGTAACACTAAAATCAGATCGTCAAGAATTGTCTTTATTCTTGTTCTATAATTTCATAAATACAACAAACTATAGTTTTTGTATATATAATATAACTATATATAAAACTTTATAAGCTGTGATATCAAATAGCTTTTGCGGCTCCAGACAAATTTTATTTGGTGGAAAATAGGGCAAAATGGCTCTTAAATAGTAAAGGTTGCTGACCCCTGAACTAGACTGTAGTTTGTGTGTTTAAAAAAAAAAGTGCAAAAACACTATGTACATTTAAATATGTTGTTGAACATAATTCAATCTTACAAAAACAGCCATCTGTCTTGAGAGTAGGTTGGTTTGTTTTGTTTCTTTTTACATTGAAATGCTAAATCGTAGTTACACCAATGGCTTTCCAGTGTCAGGTAGGGTGGCTGGTACTGGTAAACTGGTCAGAAACAGGGGGCAAGCACGGTTACTTTATGAAACTCTCTGGTTGAAGTTCAGCACACCCATGGCTTTATAACTGTGTTTGCTCATTGTACAGCACTGATTGTGGCTACAAGGAAAATGTTCCTGTAATTTGCTCATCTGTCCCTGTTTTATCATTTTGTTTTTCTCACACCGTGCATCAAAGACGAGGAGAGGTTATTGGTTGGTGTATCATGTGGATGTGTCATGTAAACAGGATAATTACCAGGGTTGCTCAGTTTGCTCGACCATGAAAAACACTCAAAGATTATTCCTTCACTGGGAGTTTGACGGTAGTGTTACTATTCGTGCATGTAAACATGGCAACGTTAATGATCACATTTTTATTATTTCATTTGTTGCGTTCTAACATTAGTTGTGGTTATTGTGTGGATAGTTGTTTTCCTGCTTCAACAAGCTGTAAAAACTGCAATTACAGTCTTGTTTGACATTAAATATGAAGATTATAAACTCTACAAAGTCAGTTAATAAACTGAGTCATGAACAACATAGTTGACTGCAGATCACTGTTCTGCTTTGGCATTTCCTCACTGCTCTGTAACACACTCACCATGCGTGGACTGGGTAGAATATTGTAGAGCCTCCGTCCATGCAGTCTTCTGGTCTGCAATCTGCTGCTGTGTGGCTGCATGATTTATGGGCTGTTTTGCCTTTTGCTCATCGGCCAACACTTCAGATGTGACTTACTCAGGTCTGCTTTTATGTACTGGAGCAGGATATAGTTTACCTCTTGTTCCCTGCAAACACCTCTGTATACTGAAGGTAAAGCACATCAATATAAAGATGAAACCATGTTATATTGCCATGTCATCGTGTTCCATAAACGGTGTAAATTAAAAATGCTGCCATAGTGTCTTTCTCCATGTGTAACAGTTCGTCTTTGGTCTCTTACAACCTGCACCATGAACTTCATGGATCTGGATAGTAGCTTTTAAAGATGAAGATGCATGCGTTTCTGCTCTTTATGAATAGTGCTATGAAGTATTAAAGTGCAGCTCATTGCACACCAGTAACAAATATAATAACATCTGTAATGTATTAATGGACATAATGTATCATCAGCATTAGCAGAGAAACATCTGCTGCACTTCCACTGCTTGCCCTGATTGCTATGGTCTGCTGTCCATCATACACACACACACCTCACAGCTACCATTACATAATGTGTTCGATAACAAGCACTGCCAGGCTCTGTCAATTTAACCAAATCACTCAGTGGCTGTTATTTGTAATTTGAATTATTGAAATTAAAGGCTCCCTTGTACACGAAATGAAGTATACAGTTATCTGAACGTCACCTCTTACAAAGGACACAGTCTAAACTAATCAGCGACAGTCTTACTGTGAGGCTGTGCCAGATACCGTGTAGAGACACAGCCTACCTTTCATTTGCTATTGGCAGCGGCAAATCACTGAAGTAGATCATGATGGGATTTTTAATGGTACACTTGGGTGGGGCAGGAGCCAATGTTTAATTCATTAAACTGTGACCCCTGGGACAACTGTGGCATGGTAAACTAATTACATGTGAGGTCTGACATGTATTTTAATGCCTCGCTAAGATATATTGGTTGTTGATTGATTGTGTTGCCACATATGCCTGATAATGAGAATGTAAATCATCTTCAAAATATAATCCATCAATGTCATTAGGTAAGGAGATTTAATCAATGTCAATGTTTCCTGGCTGCAGAAAAAGGGAAAATGTGTTACTTGTGGAATAAGGCTGAAGCTCAATTTCTTTTCATACTGTATGAAATAAGCAGATCAGATTTGTGTGCAATGCAAACCTTGCAGACAATTCAATTTAATTTATTTGTAAAGCCCAAAATCACAAATTTGCCTGAGGGCTTGACAAGCCAACCCCGTATCAGTTAATGCCCCACGAACCCACAGGTCACTCTCTAATCTCCCCCTCGGATATCAAAAAATCACTGTCTGGCATGAAGACTCCGACCTGGCCCCCTGACATCTCTAACAACCACAGACCCATCTTCCATTTCTGTCTAAAATACTGGAACGCACTGTTGCCTACCAAGTCAAAACTCACCTGGCTTCCAACAAACTGTACGGACCATTTCAATCCGGATCCAGATCTCATCACAGCACGAAACCGTAATCAAAGTCACCAGCGACCTCCTCACCTCAGATGACCACTCCCTCAACATACTAATCCTACTTGACCTCAGTGCAGCCTTTGATGCCATCAACCACTCCATCCCCCTCTCCCCTCGAGTCCTCCCTCCATATCACTGGCACAGCCCTATCCTGTACTATACTAACTGTACTATACTAACCGTCACCAGTTCATTAGTATCAATAAATTCAACTCTGACACAACCCTATTTCTATGGTTTCCCTCCTTTGCCAGTCACCTGACCCTCCTCTTCCCTTCACACATGCTGCTCATTACCAAATTAGTCCCACGATATATTTAGCTGCCTGTTTACTGCTACTGCAGTGACCTGCCAGATTGTCTTTGTTGTAATGGGCCAAACATTCAAGCATTTTGCTTAGCTCACCAGGAATTGTTTGCCCGTTGTGGCTCAAGTTGCCAACTATTCCAGTTTTTTTGGGGGAGTTTTTCCTGTTCCGATGTGAGGGTTCCGGGACAGAGGATGTCGCATGTGTACAGATTGTAAAGCTCTCTGAGGCAAATTTGTAATTTTGGGCTATACAAAAATGAATTGAATTGAATGGTAAAAGAGAAAATGAAAAGATGTAATAAAGGCTAACAAGTATCTGTTGAAAGTTCCTGCCCTTTTCCAAACGGTTTCCAATAACGGCTAAAATGGTTCTGTGTAGCAACCCATCTGGCAGGTTAATCATGTGCACCTCGCCTCCAAAAAAAACATGACCGTTTTGTCACTGATTTTTCCAATTTTCTCAGCCAAATAGAATACTTTCTTTTTGAATATGCAAAAGGGTCTATCAAAGTAAGTTCTCCTTTTTATTGATTTATACATTTAAGGGATTAATGGATGCTTGAAATTAAAGATCTAAATTAGATGAAGAGCATTCAATGGTTAAGCCCCCATATCACTTGATTAAGTAGACATAATCTAGGTTAGCTTTCTGTGGACTATCCTCCTCCTACACTCACATTCACACTGGCATAATAGACACACACACACACTCGCTATATAAAGCTGTCTGACTAGGATTAGCGATTGAAAGGCCGAGGTGTGGGAACCATTGCTTCTCGTGGCGTTTTCACGCTGAAATCAGGTCTCCTGATGGAAATGACATCAGTGCAGTTCAAAGAATGATCTGTTTTGAAACAAAGGAAGTGCAACTCAGGGATTCGAAGCAGGTCATTCCCTAAGTTTCTGCAGGCTCGAGGTGGACAGGTCTTCACAGTGTAGGCCGTGCATTTTATACCTGGGCCTTCACTGCTGTCCTGCAGCTGAAACACAGCTACGGTTATTATTTCTTTTGTATAAAAATGAATCTCAACACCTATAAATACACTAACTGCAGAGTGCAGATACATGAATACGCCGAGAGTGTGTCTCCTCTCTTCTCTGACTGCAGCGCGAGGCTGCTGTGAGAGTTACCGCCTGAGTGCTTTGGGGCGGCGGAGGGGCTCACGGCAGCACCCGCTGCTCGTTCACGACAGTGCAGAACGGTACGTGCTTTCACGTCGGAGTCAAAACACCAGAAAAGTCTCTAATAACACCAGAAAAAGTCGCTAGATTTGTCGCTAGTAGCTTTTGACAAAAAAAGTCACCAAGAGGGTTCGGTAAGTCGCCAGGTTGGCAACACTGGCACCAACTAAATGTGTCCCCAGAGCAACATTGGACGTAACAATAGTAATATATAAAACCAAACAAAAATCCAGAGAACTGGATACAGTGTTGGAGGCAGCGGCCCCATTCATTCCTTTGAAAGTTGATCAGTGGCACATGAAGGAAAAAAACTATGTATAAAATTACTCAAATTTTACAGCTTCTGCATCGACTAACCGCACTAGTTGTTTTTTTTACTAGTTTTCTTTTTTTTGCAAACTAAAATGGTGAATACCTAGGCTACTAAACATCGGCATATTAGCTTTGTCTCTGCAAGCATGTTAGCATGCTGATGTTAGCATCAGCTCAAAAGCACTGATTAACATTGTGATATATAAAAATATATAGATCAAGTGAAATAGAATCAACTAGACCTAAGTATCTAATAGATTGATTGATTGATTTTATCAAATTACGGCCAGCAGGTCTTTGACACGTTTTGTCCACTTTAGCTCTGACATCACATCACCAACAAGAAGCCTAGTTTGCAGAAATAATCAGTAATACAACAGGCCTATCACTTTGGAGCTATTTCTTGAAAGAACAACTGCTGTGTTGAACATCTCAACCCTGTTGCCATAGTGAGGTTGCCAGGTTAGTTATTCCTATCAAGAACAATACTTGTGTGACTTTGACATATCACTTAAATAAAACAGCTAGCTGGACTCGACACGTCCTGAATCTATCTGTCCTGAATCGGAGCACAGAGAAGAAATTGATATTGAGCTTTTTTAAATGAGTGAGGATTTGTCAGGAAACAAGTATATTCCCAAAATGTCTGGCTTTCCTTTTAACTGCCGCGAAGCTCAAAGCACAAAGTTCCAGGCAGCGGAGAGAAAGTGTGACACATGAAACCTGTCCATGACCCCCTTCATCCATCAGCCGCAAAATCAACCTGCCATTCTCAAATCTAATCTGCTTTGAAACATTTACACCCTCCACCTTGCCTCTCTCGCTTTCACCCGAGGATTTTGTGACCTACTTTGAGGAGCAGGTATCAAGGCATGTTTCAACCGTCTTGTCTCTGATATAAGCACTCACTACCTCTTCCTTTAACCCTGCAGACAGTCAATAAGCATGATAAACACCTTCTGCTAATTTCCTCCAGCATGGTTTCCGTCTTTTCCCTCAGCCCTCTCAAATAGTTGCCTGTGATGCTCCCACTGTTCCCTGCTTGTTGTCAGATGCACCGGTCCAACATGGCAAGCACAAGCTGTGATACATCTTCCCCACACAGTCAGCAAGTGAAAGAACACCTTTCTGGTAGTATATTGCTTGTTTATTTGAGAAATCTTTGCATTTCTCATCATTCTGGCTCATGGGACTTACTGCCTCAGTTTGGTCACATCTATTTTCAGGTCACTCTAGCTTTGATTCTTTTTGCCTCTATTGTAAATACTGCTACCCTCATTACAGGTAAGTCTTAGTAAGAGCAATAGACAGTAGCTTTAAAGGTAAACCTAGCCCAATGTACCTCAAAACTACTGATCTGAGAAGTAATGCTCTTAATCAATAACCACTACACTTCCGTAGTGGTTCCTTTTTTTTCTGCGGCCTTGACATTGATTTTTGCACCTTTCAATTACTCACACTGTCTCCTGTTTACCTTTTGAAAAGTTATTTCAACAAAGAAAAAGAGAAAGCACTGACAAACAACAGCTTCAGGATGACGCTTGTAAGCTCCGTTCAATCTTGGCTTGTCACTTGAAACGAGCCGAGGACGGAAAACAGAAGAGGGAGGAGGTAGTGGAAACTGGGACAGGGACACAAGCGAGAACAGATCAAGACAGATATATGCCACTTCAATGAAAACATCTCCCAGAACTAGCAATGGGTATGTCTGTTTTGAGTCAATCTGCCAGTATCGCGAAGACGGCAGAGGAACAGGGAAAGCCTGACTCGAGTGTGACCTATTGATCATGCCTCGCGGAGCAGCCCTTGGTGGAGCTTAGATGGCCAGTTAAGGCTGAGAGAGAGGACGAGAGCAGAGAGCGATGGCAAACAGTGAGTCACCGGGTGATAATGCCGATGACTGTGACGGGAGATTTCCCCATGTGGCGCCGCACATCTGCTCTCAGCTTCATCAGTGTTAATGACACGTATGTATGCAGCGCTATTTGTGCTGCTATGTGATATATTTTGGATGCACTGATTGCTTTTATTATAATGACAGCAAGGTTAAAGTATTTCATCATATAGCACTGAATACTAATTATCTGCGAACTCAGCCCCCATGTGTTTCAGTTACAGCGGAGGCACTTAAAACACTGCAAACAGATTATTGTTGGTTTACTGCCCAAAGCTCTAATTAACCACGAATAGTAAAGTGGAAGGAGCGTGGGACGTTTCTCAATGGTTAATCACAATCAATTACTGAACTTACAAAAACGTATGAAGTGATTAATTAGGTTCACATTTAAAGCCTTGGTTTAAGAAAACAGGAGAATGAGCATTAGGTGTGACAATCAACTAAACAGAGACGCACAACAAGGTTGTAACGTATATGCTAAAATAGAAGGGGAGGCGGAGGTGTTTCCATTGTTAGATCTAGTGATAACAGTGTTCAAACACTTGATGTATTGCATACTTTGAAATATATCACACAAAACAAAATGAGTAAATAAAATGTATCTGTATTCAGCTTGTGCTAGTATGTCCTCAGCTCATTTTTGTTGCTATAGTCACCAGAAGTTTCATAGAACCTTGCACCAATTTACAGATCTCTGCATTCATATTCAGATATCTGTAAAAAAAGACAAACAAGAAGAGAAATCGTTGACAGACGATTGCCGTTGGGTTATAAATTGCATTTCAGCCAACACATTCTGTCTCTTTTTCTCTCCGTACAGACTATTTACCTGCAAGCAATCAAAGCCCGCTCAAAGTTGATTGGTCAATATTATTGAGAATGCAGTCTCTCGTTCTTTGATACCGGCTTTCATTTCCCTTTTCCCCATTAATTTTAGCTGAATGTCATAATTCCCCTGAGTTGACTGGAGGTTTATTCAAATCACTGAAGGACTGGCTCCTAATTAAAAATGTGTTGAGCAGCTTGGTGCATTTCATTAATTTCAGAACTAATAATGTTATGAGAAGTTAACATTTTGCTTTGCTGGTTGTTTCTTAGAGTAGTTTTCTCCGGGTCCCCAGGGACCCCAGTCAGGAGTCCTTATAGGATGAGGGTAGCTCCGTCACCATAGTTACAATAATAAACACGTGGTTAAAGTTATGAAATGATCGTCGTCATGCTTGAAAAAAAGTGTCCCCTTGTGACACAGGCCATCTCTCAGGATGCTGTGACATCCCTGACCTGGTTGTTCCTCTCAGCCCAAAAGGACATGTGTTCCTCTAAAGAGCGAACTCTTTAAAACCAAAACATAATTGCATTCTTACAAAAGGCCATGTAATGTAAAACGGCTGAGCAATTATTACACAAAAGGAAATAAATTGAATTTGTTAGGGACTATTTTCAGCCGGAGATGAATGCACATGGAACTACAGTGGCTGCGTTCATAATAATGGAGGTCTTTGGCAATAGGCTTACTGGTCATTGTTGGTTCTGGTCTTTTCATGTGTTCACTGTATCTTTTTTATTTTTTTATTAACAGTAAATGTGACGTATCTACTGAAAATGTAGTGGTACTGCACATCATTACACTGGTGTGTTACGGTTACAAATATTGTTATTAGTACACTAACTACAAACAGTGGTGAATATATTTGCTTATGTGTACCTAAATGGGTTCAGCCAACGCATTCCGTCTCTTTGGCTCTCCGTACAGACTATTTATCTGCAAGCAATCAAAGCCCACTCAAAGTTGATTGGTCAATATGATTCAGACTGCAGTCTCTCATTCTTTGGTACTTGCTTTCATTTCCCTTTTTCCCCAATCATATTATCTGAATGTCATAATTCCCCTGAGTTGATTGGAGGGTTATTCAGATCACCTGTTGTGCAGGGGGTGAGGACTGGCTCCTAATTAAGAATTGAGTGCATTTCTCCTCTTGGCTAATCAGGGTGTGAAAACGCCCTTTATTTAGGGCTTAAGAGAGGTGGGGAACTAAACCTTGGTTTAGCAGATCCAGTCTTTAAGCTCTTTTAAGACTTTTTTGATGTCTTAACTTCTCTGATTGAGAGCGATTTTGAGCATTCTTTACCTGACTGGAGTTAATATAAAATAACACCTTTCCACTAGTTACCTATATCGGGCCAGACCTTTGTGATGTCCGTGCAAGAGTTTATGCTTGAAATGTAATGCCCTCAGGCTTTAGTTTGGAAAGAAATATTGATAAAACACCATTAACGTGGTGAATTATTTTAATCCAAGAGTCTCGTCTTGGTTTTTGAAAATAATGAACGCAGCAAATGTCTGTTTGTTTGCTTTGCTGCAAACACAATACAATAGATGGTTGAAATATGTATGCAAATGTTTTGTGATTCAATCTTTAAAAAATGTTTCCAACTAAATTGGGGCAGAATGCATTTTCATGCACGCGTGTCTGTGGGAATACTGCTCATATTTAAGGATGTGAGAATTGTGCTCATCCCAATTCCCATACTGATTGTGGTTGTCTGTTATTCATTAGGTCGAGGACAATCTCACATATTTCTGCAAGATCACATTGCCAGTGGTGAAAATGAAGTCGCATCATAAAAGCTGATGTTTCTACAAGTTTTTTTTTCTTCTTTGGTGTGATTGGATACAGTCAAAAAATATATAAATATGGTATTCGTTATACCACAATAAGATGGGGTTTTTTTCATCTTTTTGTTCTTGTCTGAGGTTTTGCTGTCACAACTATGAATATTGTAATGCAGTTACAATAAAAAAACGCTCTAAAATGAGGCTCCTTTCTAAGATACAAAATGTGTTGGTCTATTTAATTTGTGTCTTATTGGACGGCAACAGTGGACATTGATACAATTTCTGTAAATGCTAAAGAGTTATTTTTCATCTGTAGTTTCCCAGACACATGTTACAAACTCATCTGAAATCACCCGAGCTTTGAAATGAGGACTTTTTCATTCGATATTTTTACTAATGACATATTTAAACATATTACAAAAGCATCAAATGGACGTTTTACAAAACATGTTGATGACAAAGATCCCAATAGATCCCACAGAAAGGCATCCTCTGTGCACCTATACATCCACATGCAGAGATAACACAATAATGCTGAGTTGAGTGTGGTGCTTGATGTTGGAACATTTACAGCCTGTCTGCTAATGATAGCATTACCCTTATAAAGTTTAAATGTTGGATAGCCTCAGGCCGCATCTGAGGAATTTGAAAAGGGAGCGAGAGGAATGTGATGGATCACTTTGTGTACCTCGTTTTTCGACCAAGTGTCATCTATCAATGATAGATGTTGTGCATTCACCTCTGTCCAACTGCTCTCTCTCTCTCCTTGGTGGTTAAGTTGCCACAACACACTCTGTAACTGAGTAGGTGAGGAAACTCTTCAACACAACTCTGTTAAAGTGCCTGACTACCCATCCAGCAGCTCCAAATGTTTTCTCCGCCGCATTAAGAAGTCTCCAGTATGCTTAAATATTCAAATACGATGCTTCTGTGGATGTCCCACTTGTCACGAAATGTAATGGTGTGCACAAGCAGAGACTCTAAAGAAGTGTTCAGAACAAAAGCGGGAGCAAGTTTTATATGTGGCACACTTGCATACAAGTTTGCTCACGGCAGAGTGCATTGAGCCAAAGACATGTCCTCGAGTCGAACATTTTTCAGCTTGAGCACATAGCCTGTGCATATCCCTACACACCACCCAAGCAATTTAGGCTGTAAACAGTAATGGTTCGTTTAATATATTAAATTGTGGGTGATAATTTTACACCTCCCCTTAATTTCCCAACTGTTTCTATTTTTGAACTAGCCAATAAAACTATAGAAAATAAAGTAAATGGTTTTCTCAACAAGGCTGTATGTTGGAGTCAACGTAGAGAGAAGGTGCCGCTCAGATCCATTTTAATATTATAATATAAAACCTGGACTACTGAGGACTACAACTTACTGAATACCTGGGGTGTTCCTAGTGGAAGGGGTGTTGTTATCAGCGTTCCCATAGTCAACCAGAACTGATGCTGAACAAATTTAAATATGTGTGTGTGTGATTAGTGTAATTGTGGAACTTGTACCAAAGCCCTTAAACTCCTCTCTGCTGCCTCTCCAGCAGGTGCTGAACTGTAGTGGATGCACTAAGGCTCATATTTGCAGTATAAAAGAAACATATTTCCCAATAAAGGAGAGCAGGACAATTAACTCAGGAAATTATAATTAAAGTACTACCCATAACAACAACACTTTCTACTGAGTTGTTTCACTCTACAACTATTCAGAGTTCCTTCACATAATCCTTTTAATGCTGGAAATATACAAGGACGTTTTGCTCATTTCACAAAACATATTTCAGTGCAGCCACTGCTGATTAGTAAAATGACTCACCAGTTTGACTTAAAAGGAAAGAGTTCTCCTTGACTTAAACAACGCGACTCTTTCTTACTTTCAAAGACTTTTATTTTTTCTTAAATTCCTCAAAACTTTCAAGCAAATTATAAAGAAAATCATCTCCACTCACATGTCTGCTCATTTTGAAGCCTGATTATTTGTCAAGTGAGACTGGGAGAACTGGAGGACCAGTCAGTTGTGTTGCTAAATTTAGTCTCTCACAAAGTCCCACTTGATCAAAGCACACCGATCAAAGCAGCCAGCTGTCTAATTCACCTTTTTAGGAGCACATTAGTGATTCTCTGCAGAGATTATTGACAGTATAAAGTAAGTGCAGAATAACGTCTGTTGAATCGTTTCACAAATAGACTTTCTTTAATCTGGTATCCCGTTAGGATTTATTGTTGTTGAGTGGAAACATCTGTGTTTGCTTAATGCTTGCCTTTTAATTCTGTCTTATTAAACGGAATATAAATGTTGGTGTGTTATGGGAGGACCGGCTTACCTTTTCTAAGCACAAACGCTCTCTCTGACTGCGGAGATGCGTATCACATATAGATTTCTGTGAAGCCCTGCAGTCTTGAGATCATCCTCAGTAAAGAGCATCTGCCTCATCATAACTTTAGGCTTGACTTCCCATGTGGTAAATCAGATATGGGCGCATGCATTCAACCCTGAAGTGATCAATGTGGGATTCACGTGACAACGGTTTGTGTCTCCCCTCACCCAAAAAACGGCACATATAACACAATCGGCACATGATACTATGTACACACGAGTCCATTTTATTTTGGGGTGCACAAAGAACAGCAAATATAACATGTCTGGGTCTCATTAAGATATTAAAGTCCGCTCAAGTGACTCACCTTGAAACTGTGTCTGTTGTCCTCTAAGCTACTTGCAGTGTTTCTGTATTTGTTTGTGTTATCAAATTAGTAAAGATATTGTCCTAATTTTCTTGTATTTTTGTTTAAATAGTTTTCTTTGCTATAGCTCCTGGGGCCACCTTAGTTCATCTGTAATATGATAGACCAACAAGAATCCATAGAGGGCCAAATAAAACGGGCTTAGTTCCTCTCTAACCTTAATCCTATCGACTGGGGTCCCCACAGACCCCATATTATTTCTCATATCTCACAGGTGCTTTATCATTTTACTGATTTGTGAGGTCAAGCAATTTGTTTTCGATGCCTTTATGTCATTGCTTTGTATTTCTGTTTAATTAGTGCATTTTATAAAATACCAATGTATTGGGATCCCTAGCTAGTCAAAAACAATCAATTCTCCATTTGCAAAACCAAATAGAACAAATAAATAGAAATATTTATTGAGTTCATGCTTGCCATAGCTCCTCATGCATTTTGAATTACACAACATGCAAATTAACTTAAACTTTCCGAAAATAATTATGTTTTTTGGGTTGTTTCTTTTAGATTACATTAATTTCATAACTAATGATGTTAGGAGAAGTTAACATTTTGCTTTGCTGGTTGTTTCTTAGAGTAGTTTTCTCCGGGTCCCCAGGGACCCCAGTCAGGAGTCCTTATGTTATTATGTAGGATGAGGGTTAAGACCGAGGTAGCTCCATCACCATAGTTACAATAATAAACACGTTAAGGTTTTGTAATGATCGTGGTCATGCTTAATAAAAAAAGTGTCTCCATGTGAGACAGGACATCTCTCAGGACTCTGTGACATCCCTGACCTGGTTCTTCCTCTCAGCCCAGACGACATGTTCTTCTAAAGACAGAACTCTTTAAAACCAAAACATAATTACATTCTTACAAAAGGCCATGTGATGTAAAACGGCTGAGCAAATATTACACAAAAGGAAATAAATAGTTAATTTGTTAGGGACTATTTTCAGCCGGGGATGAATGCACATGGAACTACAGTGGCTGTGTTCATGATAATGAAGGAGGTCTTTGGCAATAGGCTTACTGGTCATTGTTGGTTCTGGTCTTTTCATGTGTTCACTGTATCTTTTTTATTTTTTTATTAACAGTAAATGTTTGGTATCTACCAAAATTCTAATGTTACAGCACAGCATTACACTGGTGTGTTACTGATACAAATATTGTTATTAGTACACTAACTACAAACAGTGGAGAATACATTTGCATATGTGTACCCATGTGATCCGGTGAATCATAAATCCTCGCGAGTGTAATTAACAGGTGCAGAGGTTAACTGTGACTTCTTGTCACGATTATATAGGCTTTGCCTTCGGTGTTCCGTGTGTGTCTTTGTGTCGCTCCACACCCTCAGCATCAGCCTAACTCCCTTCACCTGCCTCTGATCACTAATCAAGCACTCCCTCCTCATCAGCACAACTCCCCTCACCTGTTCAAGCCACTATATAAGCCCCTGCCTCTCAGCCTCTTTTTACTAGATCATTGCTCATCCATTGATCATTGGATTTCCCCCCTTGTCTGCGCTTGAGTCCTCCACCACACCCCTGTGACACTTCTGTTTTTTTTCAAGCGAACAGTAATCTGAGTGTGGGTGTCTTGTCTGCCCTGATGTTTTGATAGGTGTCACGTTGAATCTAGCAAATTCCTGTGAGATCAGAAGTTGCGTTGACGTCAGAGAAGTCAGCAGGGTAATCTCAGTGATTATGTGTGAAAGCCCATCTTCGCCTAATCATCTGCTGTCAGATCCAGTGTGTACAATACTAGTCCCGTTTATTTTTAACTTGCTCATATGACTTTGTGTACTTTAAAGTGGGTCCCTCGCAGTTTAAAACCCACATATATTATCCCACGACTGTGCAATCCCCCTTAGACAAATTTGCCCTTGGGGATGAATAAAGTATTAATCTAATCTTAGCTCTGCATAGCATTTTAGCATCTTTAAGCTTATGGTTTGGTTGGAACAGCCCACAACTTTGTTCAGTGTGATCGAACAGAAAGATGAGAAATTACCTTGATCTTTTAAGAAAATTAAGTAAATTAGGATGCATTCTCTTGCAGCATTAATTTGCAGAAATCCCACATAATCAATTTGTATGCAAGCCAGGTAATCATGAACCAGAAAGTATAAAGACTGCAAAAACCCACACAGGGGGGACGCAAGGTGGATGGGTCAAACAAAACCCGGTCTTTGAGCCAGGAGACCATTTTTCATGGCCTCTGTGAAACGACAATTCAACATTGTTTAGTCAAGTTCTCAACATAAGTAACGTCACTTCCATAGTTATTTTAATCCAAACCAAGATATTTTGCTCTAACTAAGTAGTTACGTTGATTAAACCTAAGTTGTTTCCTGTGAAGATGGAAGTTTATTATGAAAAGCACAGCTGGAGCTGCTGACAGTGCACACAGGAGAAGTATCCCTCCAGGGCTTTCTGCCAGAAAGGGTCTTATTTCAGTTCAAAGCATGATATTGTTCTAAACCTGACCAAGTAGGTTTGTTTTCTTTAACCCGGGGAGATTTCTAGCAGAATAGACTACCGCTACATTAACACCACCACCGAAATAAAGTGTATAGATGAAGAGGTGATTAGCACAAACAGAGAAAAGCTATCCTTAAAACGAATAAACTAACACCAGTTTGATTCATATTGCCGTATTGGGCAAATAAAAAAACATGATTTCAAAAACATGACAACCCAAGACCACATTGATTAATATTTCCTGGATTGCAGACGGTAAACTTGTTAGGAAAAGCAATACTAACAAGGATATGTGTTCATGCTTATTAACACCTCAAATGCAATACAGTTCGCTGACGGCCATTCAGCAGCTAAATGTAGGACGTCATTAGGTGTGTTGATAAACTACCAGCTGTAACTCGTGAAGTTATTGAAAGAAGAAGGTACCAGGCCCATATAAGTGAAAATAACAAGATGATCATTTGCTTTGTGAGTGGTTGCAGAATTAAGAATGATCAAAGAAAGAAAGGCATAGGTGTGGGAAGCAACTCTTTCCTGTATTTTGTAGATGGAGTTTGACCCAAAGCCAGTTGATGCACAGCTAAATCCCCACGTGCCAGTCCTTGCTGTGTTCTTTGATGGTCAGAAAGACCTCATGGCAGACTACAGGCTGGGGTGCCAGTCCATTGAGGCCTTTTTAAGGATTCTGCCATCAAAGAACACGCAGGGCTGGTCACATGAGGTGCATCTACTGATTGCTATATACTGGTTGGCAGACAGCTTATCATACAGTGTGATGTCCCAGGCCTTCAATGCTCCCCAGTCTATAGCCTGGTGCACATTGGAATGGAGAAAATTGCTGCCCTTCGCCAGGAGATCCTCAAACTGCCCACCGCTGGAGCACTGGGTGAGATTGGCCACGCATATACCCAGTTGGCCAACAGCCCAGTGTTCTCCAGGTGTGTGGGTACCATTGATGGCTGCCATGTCCACATAAAGATTAGTCTGTGCAGCCTGGAAGCATTCTTCCTCGTCTTTTTAAAAAGTCCCTAATGGCCCATCGTTTTTGTGGCCGGGGAACAAGCAGAGGTGGATGGCTCATCCTCCTGCTCCGTGGTGGTGCAGCTACTTGTGCCAGGCTGTGCAGAACCCTCTTCCTCACATGCCTGGCCACAAGTAGCTGCCCCAGCTCCACAGGATGATGAACCACTACCACTGGGGGACACATCAGCCACAGGCTCATAGTTTCCCCCAACACATGAGTCCAACACATGAGTCCAATATCAAAGGGGATTTATCAGTGTGATGCAGACACACTAAAAGCACTGGAAATGGATGCATTATATCAGAGTCACTAGTGCTTTACATGGAAGTGACCTGAGCTCATAAATAAATCCAATATCTCACCTTACACTTTCTTTATTACATTTTTTGGAGACCTGTGTGGAGGTGAGGCATCCCTCCAGGCCCATCATCTTTATGATCTCTCTGTAGAGAGATCAAAACATTTAAACTTGTGGTATTCTATGATCCCAGACACATGATAGTGATGTTTCATAAAAGGGCAGCTGTTAATGTGGCCCACAGATACGACACCTTACTCACCTGTGAAACCGTTCAAAGTCTATATGTTATGAGCAATGTTTATTCTCACATATACCATTTAATTCATTCCAGTCTCACATGAGTGTAAAAGTTTAAGTGTGGTGCCTTACAATAAGCTATATACATAGTAATTAGAGCACAGACATTATAGGTACGTGGACAATGGTTGTTTATCAATGCAGACATTAACCCAAACTTTCAATTGTTTTCGCTGTTAAGAGGTTGTGGTCATTTCACGTATTTCTGTGAGATCGTGTTGACTTAGTTTGAGTCTCACCGCTCTGATCAGTGTCCTTTTTAGTGGTAGCAAACAACCGTCTTAGTTGAAAAAGCTGCATAAACTCACTGTTTCCTATCTGCACAGTACCAAACAGCTGATAGACAAAGTAGGATTTGAAGTTGCTCCCGATGTGCAGGCCAGTGCCTTGCGTGGCAGCTCCGCCATCATCGATGTGTGAATGAGAAGCAGAAATGTAAAGCGCTTTGTCCCTTAAGGTAGAAAAGCGCTCCATGAATGCAGCCCATTTGCAACATTTCTAAACGGTTTTCAGATGTTTGGAGAGCTATTATTATTTATATTACAATTTAGCCCAGCTGTTTCATGGAAAAACATTTTAACTCAAACCATTATTTGCATAGAAGGGAGCTCATTGAGAACAAAGTCTCTCTTTCAGGAAAGCCCTCATTATCTTTTGAGTGCAGGAACAACAAATGGCTGTCACCATGGTAGTTGTTAAAGGAGTGGATTGACATTTTGGGAAAAATGCTTATTTGCCTTCTTGCTTATAATTAGAAAAGTAGATAAACTGTCGTAACTGTGCGATACAAAGAAAGCAAATGAGGGCATTTCCCAAAATGTAAAACTGTTCCTTTTAATTTGTAACATATTATTATTCACTTTTACAGTTATATGTGATCGACAATCAACGCTTCTTACCAGCTTTGCTGACTTAGAATCAAACAAATTCAGTATAAAGAATTGCCTTTTATGGGAAGGTGATTGGAGCACTGGAGAGATGGACTGAGAAACGGAGATGGTCGTGCGGTTAGGAATGGAGTTATTGAGCTTTTTTTTTTATTTATTTAGCTGGCGTATTGTTTCATCTGACACACATATTCTCGGTACATCTAATATCTTAATTATGTGGAGTAATTTGAAGCGGCTTCTGCTAAGGTCACTCTGATTTTGTCCACACAAGGTGAGGATGGGTAGAGCGTAACAAATACACACAAAGTCCGCTTCCAAATCCAAATAAACAGGGCCCATTTGCCTCCCCGTCATGCACAGTTAATATTTGGGCAAACATGGCTTCCAGAATAAATATTCCAAAGCAGTTTTGGTTGTTTGGTCAGGCCGCTTCAACCCGTCACACGTCATCCTGCGTCACTGTTATGTGCAGGTTTTACTACAGCTCATCCTTTCAAATACAGGCAAGATAAATATGATGGATTAAATTACTTAGTGGGATGTAATATTTTATTATTGAATTATTTGTGTTCACATAAATGGCCCAGTTCTCAACAAGGTCCAGACTTTAAATACTCTTAAGCTCAACTGACAGTGAAAGAGCTTGAGAACAAGAGGTCTAACATGGGAGCAGTTATTCTAATTCAACCTCTGTGATGAAAGAAAAACGAAACTGATTGGCAGAAAAACTAAGTCACTTGTTAGCGGGACCCTGAAGCTTAAGTTTTAATATCTATCTTTGGAGAACATGTATAGCTTTTGGACAAGAATGTGTTGGAGGGAAGAGGAGTGGACTTTTTCTTTGTGATACTACTTCTTCATATATGGATCTGCTAAGGATTCAGTCCTGCTTTAACCGTGGTCGTGCCAGGCCCCGCTAATGATTATGTCACTTTACTTCTTTTAACACACTCCTCTTCCCTCAACTGGTAATCACACACTGCTCTCTGTTTCAGGGCAATTTCGGATGCAGCTCTATCCATTCAGCATACAGTTCATTTCTTTTTTTTCTCCTCTCCATCTTTAGCCCACTGGGCACCCTGAGGGCTCACAGAGAAGCCAAGTCGGAGAGTCTGATAAGGTGCAGGGTTTGACAAGCATGTAATTCCCCTCTTTCTCTCTCTCTGTCTGCTTCTCTCTTCCACTACAGTAAGGAGAACTCGCGGTCTTATCAGATGGCCCTCTGTATTTGTCCCATTCCCTATTGAGGCTGGCCTGACAGCTACACTGACTGAGCTTGTATTGCAATACTGGGATGACATTTTCAACACAGTAGGCTGCTGATGACCTTTTTTTGTTTTGACCTTACATATGAAAAACCATGAATGTGAATTTTCTTTCCACATGTCATCAAGCTGTTAAACTAGCCTTGATATCCCACCACAGTCTTGAGCATTGTGCTTTAGTTGTCATGTACTCCGGTACTCCGGTTGAAAAAATACCATAGAGAGGGGCAGAGGGCCCCTGTAATTTTTTACCTCAACCCACCTCCAGCCAGACCAAAGAATAAGTCACGAAAGGTCCATGAAAATAAAACATCCTAAAAACAGGGAACACGGCAGAGGGGAGCAGACACGAAACAGGGAACATACCGGGGAGAAATGGTAGGCAGGCGAACAGACGGACCATGGTAACACCAAAGACGAACCAACACTGAGACAAGGGACACACAGGGTTTAAATACAGGGAAGGTGCAGGTGATTATGCAGCGGGGAAGGGCAGACAATCACAGGGGTAAGACACAGACAAAGGCTGGAAATAAAGTGCACGAGACAAGAAGCAGGGAACATCTAAATAAAACTGAATAAATAACTAAAGCAAAACATAAATCGTGACAATCTAACTTTGGCAAATATTTGTATTATTCATAGCAGTGATAAAATGTTTATCGCTGAAATACAATTCTTGAGTTTATTGGTTCATGTGTATCGTGATTATTTATGTTGCATCTTTCTCGTCACTCAGTGCTTTACAACACAAGTCAGCATTCACCCATTCATGCACATTCACACGCTTGTGGCAGAGTCTACTACATAAGGTGCCACCTGTTCTTCAGGAGTGATAAACATTCATAGCATTTTGTTTCACCACCACAGGGTTGGTGGTTTGATTCCCTTCTCCTCCTGTCTATGTGAGGGACTGTCTTTGGGCAAGACACTGACCCCCCAATGCCCTTTGGATGAAAGCCCTATGTCAATCCAGTCCATTTACCATGATTGTATGATAACTATGTGTGACTTTCAGCTGTGTTATCACTGTACTGTTTACAGCCAAGGACACACACATTGGTTTGACTCCAATCCAACGCCGTTGTTTACCCACGGCTACATATAATTGAAACTTAACACGAAACATGTCCAGGAAGTCTTCTGCTTAATGAGAAATGACTGTAGAAAGATTATCCTGGAGTCAAAGTACAAGAGGGACTAAGCACTGATATATTGAGCTGAGGCTGGATTTTAAGTCTTACCCCACTGTAGTAAAATTGGAGCCATGGCCACATTTCAAACAATTTAGCTGTGAGATGAAGTATCCGTGCCCTTCAAAGGAAAGGGAGAATGCGTGGCCTCTGCGCCTTGAGCAATGCACACCGGTCCACCTCAACGTTTGGGGGCCAACTGGCTCACGTGTTTCTATGGGAACAGTAAAGATGGCAGGCAGATGGGTTTATTTTAACGCCAAGAAATGCTTCCCTTGCTGTGACTGCCATATCCTCAGCAGTTAGTTCAGATTATTTGGTTTGTGTGATCATTGCTCCTCATCCTTTCAATTTATCCTTCCTTCAGACTTCTGCTCTTATGCTTTCAGTCCGCCTGATACCTCATTTGCTTTCCCTCCATTTAATCTCTCTCTCTCTCCTTCAGTCTCTCCATCCACATCCCCCTGCCTCGTTTCATATTGGACGACACAATCCTGATTTGACTTAGGCCCCTAATAAGGGGCATTCATTTGATGTGAAAATAGACTGAACTGAGGTTGGTGGAGAAGGGAGAACAAAAGGGAAAGGGGCTGAAAACAAGTGTGTGGTTTTACTGTGAGTGTGTGTGAATGTTTGCATGCATGTGTGCGGGAGAGTGACTGAAAGCAACCAATAGAGATAGCAGTGTGTCATGAAGCTACAGCATGGTGCTCAGTCAGATCCAGGGGTACTGTCGCATCCTATCCTCCTCAACACTGGTGTTGCTCTGTGGGCCAGGGAGGTCTAAAAAGCCATCACGGAGATGTAGATATAAATACTACAACGTCCCACTACACCTTGTGTGCCGAGGCAATCTACTCTATTGATCTTAATGGGTCATTAACAGGGATTTGACCATTGTTTTAAGCTAACATCAGCAAAGAAAGGTTAAAGTCATGGTTTGTAATGGGTTGTTGTAGTATTTATGGTGTCATACAAGACTGGACTTTAAAGCACAATGGAAGCCATGAATAATACCCGACAAAAAATACACCAGTTGTTGATCAAACGGATTTTTGAGGACAGATTGGAATGTTTTGATTTAATTTCCCATTTAATCTTCCATAGAGAAATTGCTATTTTAAGATTTCCATTTGTCACTTCAATATACAATTAACTTATTTGTTTCTTTTTTGTTGTCTTTCAACATTGAATAACGTCTTAATCATCCCTGCCAGTATAGTAAAATAAAACATTATTTTCTTATTTATTAAAGGATAAGACTGGAGTCTTCTTTGTCAACAATTTCCATTAAAAGACCAAAACTAAATTTGTGTTTGTCTGTTTCTCTTTGTACCCTTTCTGTGGATAAATATGGTTATTTGATGTGCCACTCAGACAATACTTACAATACAAAAGCAGTCAAATTTGAACTAATATAAACTAATATCTAAATTCTTATAATCATAGGAACAATCTGAAACATTTAGGGGGATTAATCAGCAGCAATGGAATACAATATTCATAACAATGTTTTCATCAGTGTATAATCTTCTGAAACTAAGAATCGTAGTGTTTTTGTTAGCTTAAAAAAAGGCATTTATATCTACATATGGAGTGGGTCGTCCATGGAGTCCGCCATCTTGCACCGCCATGTTTGTACAGCAGCCCAGAATGGAGACTGGCTCAGGCTAGAGCATTCGCGTTTTACGTTATCTGAAGGATACGGATACGTTCCGAAACCTGGTATTTAATGTTTTGATGTCATTTATTATCACGCTGCAGCGCGAATTTGCTCTGCTCTCTCCATTGGGCTGAGCTCCTCCAACTACACACACACACACACACAAATAGACACAATCACACATGAAGTGCAAGCAGATGTGGTGAAGTGAAGAATACTGGAGTTGACAGCGACTATCCTTGTTACTGTACGTGCAATAAAATGATTAAAAAGCCAGAGTGTGAGTCGTGGGCTGAGAGAAAATTAGACCTATTAATTACGGTGGATGAGTTCACTCTGTATGGATTTATTCTATACTTGTAATTGCAAATGACAGCCAGTGGGTTGCTTTGTTGTTTACACTGTTTGTCTCATGGTAAGATTGATCTTGTCATATATGTAAATCAGTGTCGGTAGAGTTTTCTCACTATGGGATGACTTGAGAATCCAGCAGTAAACATTGTGCATCCAGGCTGCATTGTTGCTGAGAATGGACACGTGTTAATTATTTTAATTAATTTCTTTTAAAGGGAGATTGCACATTTGTCGTGTGCCATTCAAGTGTCAGAACACGGAAAATCTGAGACTCGCAGGCGATAAACTACACATGCTAAATACAGCTGTCACTCACATCAACATGAAGCTGCCGGGCATTCAGACAGAAAAAAAGGAACTGTAGATACATGCTGCTGTTTGTGCTGTTCTTACACTCCCTCACACATGCACTGTGCAACACGGAGGCCCTGTCTTTGCACACATTCAGAAAAGCATACACTGCTGCCTCTCTCTGGACATCAATTTGAACTACACCTTATTTAAAAAGCCCTTTTCTCTCTGCGGAGTCATATTTCATAATCACCTTCAACACAAATTTCAATTTTGAAAGGGAATTGGAAATCTATCATCATTTGGTGTTTAAAAGTAGTTTCATTCAATTTCATCACAAAGCCCAAGGGGCGTCTGTGCATCTCGGGTGGATCTGACATTAAAGTCTGATTGAAGTCTTTCATTATATTTTTATTGTTATTTCATGGTGTTTCTCATGTGTCTGCTGGGTTGTCTTAAAGGAGATTAACAGTCAATGTTTCAACAATGGTGGGTACATGAAAGAAATGTATTTTTGTTGGAACATTTAGAAGGCTTGAAACTCCTCAGTATTGAGTAATGTCTGTGATGGCAGAGCTGTAACTACACAGAGGTCATGGCCTCGATAGTTTTCTCCTTAGAATATGAACCAGAAGCAGGTTACCTATTATAACTTAAAGTTATGAATAGCTGATATCAACATCATTTGACGCAGTGTTCCTAAATTTGACCATTCAAGAAAAATGGATGAATAAATAAAACATTAAAGGAATAAAATAATTTATCCAAAGAAGAGTAGAGAACAACAGCTTTGTCACCAACATGTAGAGAAGCTCTTGAATGTTCATTTTTTATGAATGAAGAATTTTTGAAAATTACATAATTTTAAGATATGTTTTATAGCAATAACATTGTATGTTTTTCATTTGTTTCCTCTCGTCGTTAATCATCTCGTGACCCCTTTCGTGGTTCATACAGGACGTGTTGTGGAATCTGAAACCGCACAAAGACTTTAAACGGGTTGCAAACATTCCTTGGCACTCCTGCCAGCTGCGAAATCTACACTGATAATGATATGTCAAACAACGCTCTTCATTAATTAGTTTTCTGCCCTCCCTGTGTAACTTTAGAAATGATACTGCTGTACACACGGAGCTTTCTCACCACTGCGCCTCAGCTCTACCCAGCCATTGATTACAGAAGTGCTCAATAATTCAAATAGCATCGGAGAAGAGCATGCAATTCATCATCACTCATGTCGTTTTGGTGTTAGGCAATGACCTTTGCAGCCATACCAGCTAAATCATCTTGTGACATTATGGATGGGGTCATTTGTAAGTGTGTCATGCTATTATTACTTCTTTGTTACAATGGATCCTTCTGACCTCGATGGGATTCAGTGACTAAAGAGTTTTGCTCATTATAATCATAAACCTGAATGGATTCTCATTAGCGTTCCAGCCACCAGGGTAATGAGAGGTCAGGAGTTTTACCAAAAAGGGTATTCAAAAGCACTGAAGACGATGTTCAGAGTTGTGTGAGGAGTTTTGTCCCTTGAAGTTACGATCTCAAATATCTGTTTCATTCTCTTTGGCACCTAAAGTATGGCGATATTGCTGGTGTATTTTTTGATCTCACTTCCCAGCATCCTAAGAGTGTTTAAAATCATTTAAAAGGTATTTCTTGGTTAACAATCTACATCAGGTTTGGGAAATATGTCAAAGAGTAAGCCCAGAGAAAAAAAGAGTGATGCACAGTAGATGACTGACCAAACATATTTATAAATAAACTTTAAGAGATGAAGTATGAGGTCATACAAGGAAAGAACTGCAGCTAGGGGTTTCAAATTTAACATTCAGCTGAAATACTGCACAAATGAAAGGCTTATCTTTGAGGTGTTCGTAAATGTAATAAATATGTAAAGATATTTATTATTAGCTTTTTATTTAATTCCATGATTAAGCTGCTTATAGCAAAACATTTGTACAGTTATTTTTCAACGTTATTTGGGCACAACAAAAGTGCAGAGTTGTTGAGCCAGAATAGTGAATCACTATAATGACTACAATGATGACAAAATTCTCAAATCAAACACCAAGTTCACTATTCTCTCTGACCCTTTCATTTAGAAGCCATTACACTGTCCACCACCATTTGAATTGGAAAGGATGTGCTTTGAATAGAGATCACGAAGGAAGATGAAATTTAGCAAAAAGCTTCTGTAAAAGAGGAGCGCAGGTGCTGATTTGATTAAGTTTGGGTTTTCCTCTTTTCCAGTTTGATCCAGATGCCCTTCTCTGGTCGCAGGATGAGCTCTCCTACCGGCCGAAGCTCTTCACGTTCCTGACAAGCTTCAATGTTAAAGTTACGCAGAATGGACGCCAAGACCACCTTTTCTTCCATAAGTGCAAAACGTTGACCTGAGGAAAGATTATAGTGGAACACAGACACAGCAGTTATTCTGGAGTTTCTCTGAGTGAAGTATGCATAGAGACAGGTCCAGTCAACTACAAATTAAACCTGTCCTGTTCTTACCGATGCAGTTGCGGAGTCCAGCGGAGAAGGGGATGTACGCATATGGAGGCCTTCCCACTGAATTCTCCGGCAGGAAGCGCTCAGGCCTGAACTCGTTGGGCTCTGGGAAGTACCGCGGGTCACGGTGGAGAGCGTAGGTAATGATAATGGCATTGGCACCTTTGGGCACTTTGAAACCATCTGCAGGTACAACAGAAACTTAATTACCGTACTGTAATTACATGCCCTTACAAATCACTTAACTCATTTTGTTTGATATAAGATCATTATTAATTTTACTGCCTCAGTTTAAGCCATTAGAAATCATTACAGACAGATGAGAGCTGTTTAATACATTTTGTTTGACCATCTTTCATAAAGACACTATCAAATAACAATGTGAATACAATGTTAATGTCTGGGAAAAGCTCAGCAAGTTTCTGACTCTTTAATTAATTATGTCACCATATTCTCAGAATTGTGGGATATGTTTACTTGGTTATTTACACCAAGACTATTATGGAAGGTCGGCACTCCCTTCTAGCCTTCTACGGAGGCCCAAAATGGTATTAAGTACTTGGGGATTGAGGTCACTCACTCCTTCCAATCTACTTTTTTTTAAAACTACATTGTCCTTCTGAATAAGTGTAAACCAGATATGAATCACTGGGCCTCATTACCGTTATCGTTAGCGGGGCGCGTTAACTTAATTTTGATATAAATATCATCTCTTTTATATGGGGGACCAAGTTGGATCAGCAAGACCCAACTCCAAAGAGTGCAGGAGGTCTAGCTGTACTTAATCTTGTTCTTTACTATTGGACATGCAATATCCAGAAGCTAATTCACTGGTTTAAAGACTGGCCAATTGCTGGAAAGGCGGACTGGGTGCAAATAGAATTCTCCTCATGCCAGCACCACCCCGGCTCTGTGGTCTGCGCAGCCCTGCCACTTCATAACAATAATTTCAGTACGAACATAATAGTGAATAACCCAATAGGAATATGGGCTTCGTTTAGGAGACATTTTGGCCTTTAATAAGGAAAAGAAAAAAATGTAATATACACTGAAAGGGTACTCCCAAACCTTTAGTAAAATATGGAGGCCCTTTCTAGATTTCTACGACTCAACCCTTAAATGTCCCATAGCAGCAGCTGCTGTTTACACATTTTCTATTATTTCATTTGTATTCATTTTTTTCTCCTGAATTTTATTTTATTTTGTTTATTCATTTTTTTATTGTTTTACTTTACTCTTGCTTTGTTCGACTAATTAATGCGATTATTTGATCTTATGTCCTCGCCTCCATCACCTGAATCTACCTGAGTTTATCTGAATGTATATGTTCTGTAGCCTGTAAGCCCACAATGGTTGGGTAGGGTGGGTAGGGTGGGTAGGGTGGCAGGGTTGGGAATGAGGATTTCAATTTCCTCTGTAATTGAAGTCTAATACATGTATGTTTTGTATCCTCTTCCCTGGTGGGGTAAAAACTGTGAAAAGCAATAAAACATACTTACAAAAAATGAAACCAAATTCAAGAAAACAAATGGTCATTGGTCATTTTGCAGGTGAAGTATTCCTTTAACATGACGATAAAGTGCCATTCACTCTTTTACACACAAACTGAATATTTACATCATGTTGCAATCCGTAGGGCCTTATTTTATAAACTTGAAGAAACTCTGGGGAAGAGACGGCTCCATCAACACCATAAAATATATGCTATGTGACGAAGAAACCTATTTGTCAAGTGAAAATAACACAGGAAGCCTGGCCTCCCCTGGATACTTATAACAAATACCACTGCCTTTGGGGATTTGCACTCAGCAAATGAATGTTTCATTCAAGTGTCATCGCTCATCTGTAACTCACTGATGTGGCAGTCTTCACCGATGTTGCGGGCAAAACAAGGCACAGAGGGAAACAGTCGCAGGGCCTCCTTGATCACACACTCCAGGTATTTGAGCTTCTTCAGGTCCTCTATGTTAACGGGATGGTTGGATGTACCTTTGCACATAAAACAAGAAACACTGTTAAACTCTTCAGCACAAAATACAGATAAAGAACAGCATTTAAACTAGGTCTTGGATCAGATAGTTGTTAATTAGATTGCGCTGCAGTTTCCTGCTGTTGCACTTTCTCCTACTTTTATATCCTTGACATATACCCTACTTTTCCCACCTTCTACAGTAGAAAACGACTCGCATGACGACGTGACAAAATGTAAATATTTACATTTAGTTTCGCACTGCACACGAACACGTCGTCTCCTGGACAAAGTATTAACTTTAATTTTAATTTATTGATATAGCACCTTTTAAAAACCGTGCTTTGACAAACAAAGCAGCAAAAGCAAGGCAATAAAACAAGAGAAGGCTCAACAAACACAGGGCTGCACGGTGGTGTAGTGGCTAGCACTGTCACCTCACAGTAAGAGGGACCTGGGTTCGATCCCTGATCCCAGGTGGTCCTTCTGTGTGGAGTTTGCACGTTCTCCCCGTTACAGCGTGGGTTCCCTCCGGGTTCTCCGGCTTCCTCCCACAGTCCAAAGACATGCAGCTTAGGTTATTTGGAGACTCGAAATTGCCCGTAGGTGTGAATGTGAGCGTGAATGTGAGCGTGAATGTTTGTCTGTCTCTATATGTGCCCTGCGATGAACTGGCGACCTGTCCAGGGTGTACCCTGCCTTCAGCGCCCCGCGACCCTGAACAGGATAAGCGGTTTGGATAATGAATAAACAGTACAGTAGGTGAAACAATAAAGCCAATCGATACGATAAAAATAAATTAAGAAATAAATAAAATAGTCGTGTGTGTGTGTTTAGCCCATCCACTTCCCCTCTCTACGTCAGTTGCTCTGACCGTCTTGTGACGCGGGTGGGTTTACATTGAAGCTTGTTGAAAGCATGGTGCGTCGGTATCACATGCCGAGTGGCACTGATACCGTTGGTATTTGAAGAGATGGGATTTTAAAGACCGGTTGAGTATATCAAATTGAAGGCGTCTTTCCTTGAGGACGAAGTGGAGGAAGATTAGATCCTCAAACTTGTGAAAACGTAGCATGTGTTATTACTACCAGCTCACGTCTTGAAAAAAAATGCATGATGGCACCGAGTCAACAGGAAGTGGTCAGACGTGAAGGGCTGACCATCGGAGCAGAGGGCAGTCCGAAAGCTGATACGGACACTTTCAGACACTTACAGAACACAAAGGACACTGTTCTACAGGAAATTATTCAGTCCATGCGTCTTCCCTCTTACAGATAACCGAAACCCGTCGGACTGTTGGGGGGGGGGGGGGGGCGCGTGTGGACTCTGTTCCTGGAACATATTACTATCGATAGAGTAATTCAGTTTGTAACTGTTTTAGCTTCTGTTATTATTAAATACCTGTTTTGTTCATAACCTAAACCAGCTCATTTTTTAGTACGACTTCGCTGCCGAAAGTTGGCAGCAGCGGAAGTCCTGCGGCCTTGCATTCCTCTGAGAAGTTTCAGCCTCAACAATATCCACAAAGCAGTGAAAATAATTCAGTTATTCTCTAAGTATTTTGGCAAGGACTTTACACATCTATTATCCCTGGTATAAGCTCCCCTTGAGCTGTAAAGAACAAATCTGAACAAAGATGAGTCAAAAGGCCTTTGGGCGGGAAAACAAATGTCATGAAAGTTAGAAGGTGTGGGGTGGCGGCATGGGAGAGGGCATGTTACTGTTACCGAACACCTCCTGAAGCTCTTGTTGAACTTTGCTGTGTGCCTCAGGGTGGGAGCCCAGCAGATGTACGGCCCAGTTCATAGAGGCTGCTGTCGTATCATGTCCCTGTACGATGAGGGCCATTAAAAATACAGAAAAACAGCACATTATTCAACACTTTAAAGCTGAGTTTTAGTGTTTTTTTTGTTCGTGAGAGTATATTAGGAATTGTATGAAAATGTGTCGTGTTAGTGTGTCATATATTCATTCAAATGTGACCAGAGATATGAGCAAGGATGAGGAGGAGAAAGAAAACAAACTAGAAGAGTGTACTCAGTTGAGTGCAGATCTCTGCCAGGTGTGTCTCCCTCTCCCCCTCCCAAACAAAGAACAATTAAATCTCACTCAATTGTACCACCCGGGTGCCTTACAGTCAAGATGGCAACTAAATTAACTTAATCTGGGATTTATATATGGATTATAACGCCTGACAGAGATAATAATGTGAGTTATATTTCTGACCACTAACCCTAAACATAAAGGTGTCCACTTCTTCCTGAATGTCCTGATGGCTCATTCTGTTGCCATCCTCATATGTGGCCGTCAAGAGCATGTCCAGAAATGCTCGTCTTTTCTTCGTGCTCTGTTCAGAGTCGCTGTCCGAATCATTATTGGAAGTCCTCTCTGCTCTTTCTTGTATCACCTGAGACGGAAATTCAATGTAATAGAAACTGAACATCCACTGATTTTTCAAACCACTGGCTTCATCACTTACTTTGTATGTGAAGGAGTGCAGGATCTTGAGTGTCTTGTCATGCTCCCGGCCCTCACCAAAGAAGTTGTACACAAAGTCAAGCCAAAACCACGGTGTCCTCTGTCTGCGGCTCACAATGTCACTCATTCTAACGACAAAAAAGTTGGGAAGAAGACAGAAACATGAAGCAATTAATCCTATAAATATTCCCTTATTATCGTCTCTTTGTGTAATGGAAAAGAAAATCGAAATAACTCACTTGTACACGCTCTTAACATACTCTGAGTCAGAATGACTCTGGGCGTAAATTTTCTTTCCCATTGCAGTTTCTGAAAAGACATTGTTAGTTGACCATCTTTTTTGCTTTGTTTAGACCATTCTAAGCATTTTATTATGCGCAAACGGGGATAAAAGGTTCATTTATGCATGGACACAATTACATTCACTGCACATATTCTACCTCACCGCAGATAATGTCCAGGGCACACAGGGTTATGTGACTGAAGCAGTCAAATTGACCCTTCCCCGCCTGCTTCTCCAGCTTCTCCACCAGGATCTCTGCCTGCTCGTTCATCACTTCCAAGAAGTCCGTCAGGATGGAGAAGTGGAAGGTGGGGGTCAACATCTTCCGCCGCTGACGCCACTTGCTCCCAGTGCTGACCAAAAGCAGGAGACATCAAGGAGAACTTAAGGGTGGGAAAGTACTCAAGGCATGTATTCTTAAAACAAATGACAGAAGAAGCAGAGATGAGAACTTTAACTTCACCAAATTTGGTCATCATCAATACTAATTTCAGTAATCAGATCAAGATTTGACCTTTGACATTTAAATAACACTTTGTTGGAGTGGCAAAGGGGCACAAGAAGGGCATCTCTCCCAGCAGGATAAGCTCTGTCTTACTGGGCAGCCTCAACGTCTCCTCAAAGCCTCCACACCTTTGTGGTTTCATTGAATTTTACATGCATGCTTTCACTCATCCATACATGCATGACACCACTGATATCTCCTTCCATATCTCTACGTCTTATTTTTCCTTTTTAACTAAATAACTTAATTTGGACTCCCTCTTGTTGCAAGCCTGAGCCAAATTTTGTAACGGCATGTTGAAACAGATTAACATGAAATTTGCTGCGGACATTCATGATCACAAAATAATAAATTGTGCCACCTCTGGGTGGAATTAGGAACTGATTGCGTATTGATTGTGGTGACCCCTTCACTGTTTCCCCACTTTCAGCCCAAAAATTCCACTTGTGCATGAATCATTGAAAAAATCAAATGAAAATCACCATGCCATTCATTTTTCACACTTATATGCTTCTATAGCACCACCCTCTGGCTGCAAGTATACACACACTTTTGTTCTTTTTTCAATGTGAACACAAATTAAGAAGGGGTTTAGACTTAGTCTACAGTATGCATCTGGGGCATATCTATGGGTCTTGTTTTTATTCATTTGTCATTATCATGTTGCTGTTGATTTCAAAACGACTTTGTTTTTCTTTTCTTTAACTTAATGTTTTGATTTTTTCTGATCGTCCCTGACAAGCTTTTAATATCGAGCAGATGAGCTCCACAAGTAAATACCTTGTAAGAAGGCCAGTTCCAAGCCAAGGGTGGAGGAAGTTGTATGAATGGCCTTTCTCCATGTGGACAGCATTGGTCAGAATCGTCTACAAACGACAATTAATAAGAGCAAAAACAGATAAGAAATGCAAGAAAGAATGAGCAATCAAAAACAGCACAGTTGATATTCAATAAATAACTGGAATGGTGAGCAGTAGCAGTTATGTAGCAGTCAGTGGCTGCAGTCATGAGACAAAATAACTACAAAAGGGGCGAACAACCACAATGAAACAAAAAAAGACCAAAAAAAACACAAAATGACCAGAAAGAGACACAAAACCTGGGGCCTTTTGCATGTCCCTGCCAAGGGTCCATTTGTCTGCGCACGTGACTGCAGTGTGTAAAAGTGCAATGACATCCTAGATAAACCATGTGTACATCAAGAGTAACTAGGTCAAAGTCAACAAAGTCAAGGTGTTTTGCTGAATTTAGCTTTTGTGCAGCAGCCTCTGCTTCATAAGTTAGTGCTCTTCTGTCTGTGCAAAGACATTGACTGTGATTACTTTACATGTCACTGAATGTGGTTAAAAATGAAACTTTTTACTCCTATTCAGTTCCTGAGATTACATATTTACAAGATGAGGCACGTGGACAAACCAGTTACACCTGCTGAAGGCATGGTTGGCGTGTCGTAAATGTGGAGTTGTCAGTCACCGTACCTCAACAGTTTCCGCGTGGAACAGAACCACGAATGGGACTGGTCCAACCCAGAGTTTAAATAGGGGTGCATCCCTGAACTCATGGGTAAAATCCTCAATTTGACGAAAGAAATCTGAAACAAAGGAAAAAAAATCTGCATATACAGTATTTATACTGCATTAAGTAGGCAATTATGTCGTCGGTTATGTCGGTCAACTAAAGGTATTGTGCTGTATCAAGCCTATGGGGCCTCCAGCAGCAGCATGTCTATTGCTTTCTTACCACCTGCATTGGTTTTGAACTGCAGTGCATTTCCTATGAAGGGATACGTCCCGGGCGCCTCCGGAATGTGCTTCATCGCAAACCATTTGTGCAGGTAAGCGCTTAGCACCCTGTAGGTGAGGTAGGTCAGAGTAGCAAAGAAGATGCTGATTCCAAGTAAAGGTATCGAGTAACTGCCGAGCAGTACTGCCATCTTTTGTTGCTGTGTGTACGCACGATGTGTGTGTGTGTGTGTTTTAAATAGCAGTAGCAGGATGTGAAGGTGTGACGTGCCTTTGCCCCTCCTCTTCTCTGCAGTCAACCCTTCGCCTGCTCACTGGGTTAAAGTTGGCCCACATGGTTATTTATTGCTGTTCATATGCCTATAAAGAAAGAATTGCGCGCTACTGAACATGGGATATAGGAGGTAGATAAACATATTATATAATGTAAAATATTTTCAAAAAAACAGATTTTAAGATGGTAAATGTACAAATTATATAATAAAGATGTTAATTATTTATCTGACTGACCTTGATCAAGACCTGATTGGTTAATAAATAACAGCCTTATCCATGTGCCAGTTATATATATATATAATAATATATATTATAGTATATAATAAAGATGTTATTTACCCTTAATTCACTCTTTACAGAGGCCTTTTGGTCTTGATTTGAATACTTTCTTAATTATTGAGGTATTGTTTGTTTTAATTGAATGTTTTGTGTTTTTATTTTATACTTTAAATAAAATATATTTTTCCAAAAGTTTACACTATTGTGTTAGTAAGCACAATGACTTAATTTGAACCCTTATTAGTTGTGTTGTTTGAGGCCATGTAGTTTGTGGTGGACCTGTTGAATTAAGATCTCTGTGACACAATCTCAACAGAGACTGAACATCAAGGCTGCAGCCAGCATGAGGACACTGAGGTCATGTAGTATTTATGTATTTCTAGGAATTTGGACGTTTTGGCAACCTGGCGAGAGTTTACATTCTGGAAAGAAAACTTTCACATGTGGATTTCAGTATTTTTACACACAATACATTTCAATTTGGCAAACAAAATAATAAATAACCACTTCAGTATTCCTCCCCCATAATTCTCTTTCTGACACTGTTCAGAAGACTTCAAGAGAGAATTTAGGCCTTCATGCTAGGCTTTCAAGGGTTAACTCAATAAATAAAATCTGACAAATAGAGAAATAGTGTGGATGTCACTCTGTTGTGTGGTGATTGAAAGGTCTATGTATCTTTTAATGCTATTCGCTATAATCCATCCGTGTGTGTGTGCTCCTTGACACGACACTGAGACTAAGTCAGTTTGAAACCTTGAGGAAACAGAAAGCACATCCAAATTTTAAAAAGCCTTGTCTTTACGAGACAACACATTTTGGAGGAGATTCATTTTCTGCGTTTTTCTGCCACGAGATTTTTTCCGCTAAATTGTACATTTAAAAGTTGTGCCATCACATATCAAGCTTAAGATATATAACTTAAAGTATCTTCTTTACGTCACGTTTTAGCGATTGAGAGGTAAAATCATTAAAACTGCACTTTGAATATTTTTGAATATGTTACAATGTGCATTACAAAATAACGATTGTCAAAATGTAACTGTTCAGCTGGACTTTGTTGGAAACATCGGAGAACACGATGATTTCTCTACCTTGCAGTACTAGCAAACAATAAATATACAAAAAACCCTCTGTATATGTAGGACACATACACACACATACACAACACCACCTTTCACTCGTTATCATTTATACAATAAGACTGAGCGCATATTTACAGTAAGCACAATATTCACACAGAGGGCAAAACCATCCGCAGTCAGTTGCAATTAATTGAACCAACATTGGTATCTATTATTACAGAGTGAATTTCCAATTACTACAAATGAAACACATTCACTCCTGCAATCGATTAGTCATGCCAAGTGCCATGAGGAGCTTCTGGTGAAAGATCGGCACCCTCTCCTTATGGACGGGCCAGTCCAGGACGCAGCATGAACGCAACATGCCTCTACGGAGGAAGAGTGAGCGAGACAACTTGTAGTCGTGGACGTCCTGCAGGAAGACCAGAATCACCGAGTCCCTGCTGGCTTCAATGACCTGGTGAAGTGCATGATGGGCTTTAAATCTGGATAAGGAAAGAGACGAGGGCAGGAGTGGAAAGAGACAATTGTGAGAACTCGGTATGCCACCCAGATAAGATATACTACACATCACAAAATTCTAAATGACGTAATTTGAATTTTACTTGACCTTATGTAGAATCTAGAATAATATATAAATCAAGTAGCGTAAGTTTGATTTACCTCCTACACCAGGGATCTCTGAGAAGAGTTTCAGTGACGACAAACAAGATCTTTCTGGACTTTGTCATATTATCCACGATGGATTCAAGCTTTGACATGCCGGGGACAAAATCTCGATCCTCCAAACAAAACTTGCACATGTCATTCTCTAAGGGGACCATCCTTCTCTCTACCCAGCTACTGTCTTTCTCCGCGTGGACGACGTAAGCGTCGTACTCAAATTCCCTGCCCTCTTCAACTCCGGCGTCGCTGAATCCTAACGTGCGATTGATCAATATGTTCCAATAAAACTCGATCCTCCAGCCGTGGAACCGCACCAGAAGCGCAGTTACTGTCAGCATGATGACTGCAGTGCTGCTCAGTATGTAAAGAACCTGAAATGGGGTCATGTCTTTGCAGGAGAGGGTGTCAAAATCCATGACAGAGCGGTTAAAGTAAGCTAGTGGGGTATTGCACAAATACTGGTCGCTGAGACCTGGCACGCTTGTCACATGTGTGTCGTTCAACCATGTCACGAACCACAGTATGCTCTCACACGTGCAGTCAAATGGATTTTTGTCCATAAGAAGCAGGCTGAGGTTGCTCATAGGAGTTTTGAACACTCCGGGCCTCACAGCCGTGAGCAGATTCTTCTGTAAATTTAAAACCCGCAGTGAGCTCAGATCATCAAAAATGGAGTTCTTAAGACTATTAAGGAGGTTGTTGGCCAGGCTGATTTCGCGGAGGTTGCTCAACCCTCTCAGAGCTTCTGCAGGGATCTCATCCAGCCCGTTACTATCCATCTGTAAGGTCATCAACCTCTGGGCGCCTTTGAGAAACAACGCTGGGCCACCGAGGTCGGCGCTCTTCCACAAGCGGGCTAAGTTATTGTGTTGGAGCTTCAGCACTTTCAGGTTCACAAGCCCCTCCAGCATATTCTCTCTCATGTTAGCAATGTTGTTGTTGCTGAGATCCAGAACGGTGAGGTTGGGCAGGGGACTGAATGGAGAGGGATCCATGTTCACTGCTTCAGCTTTCAGGCTTCTTCCCAAAGTCAGGACCCTCAGATTGGGCACATTCACAAAGGACGTGGGGCTTAGATTGACCGTCTGTTGGTTATTGGACATGTACATCTCTTCAACTTGGCCCAGGCCTTCAAACTCTTTGCCAGTGAGCGTTTGCTTGATAAAGTTGAAATCCAGAAGAAGAGTGGTGAGGTTTCTCAAAACGGAGAAGCTTCCAGGATTAATCTGCGCTATGGCTGTCCCTGCTAGATTTAGCTTTCTGAGAGGCGATCCCGCAAGTGAGACGAAGGTCTTGTTGGTGATGTTTCTGAGCGAGGTGTAACTACTCCAGCTCATATCGAGTTCCTGAAGACTTTTCAAGCCTGTAAATGTGTGCTCTGTAATTTCATGAACGGCGGTTCTCTGCAATATCAAACTCTCCAGGTCACTTAGTGGTTGGAAGGAGAAATCGTCGATAAACGGGGTGGTGTGACTTTTCACAAGAGCTTTTGTCAATTGGAGTCTTTTCAAACTTTTGAGCCCCTGAAATGTGTCCTTGGTCAGGTGTCTGATGTTGTTGTCTGTCAAAATTAGAGTCTGAAGTCTGGACAGCCCCTTAAATGCGCCTTCTTCAATTTTGACCATCTCGTTACGGGACAGATCCAGAAAGGTTAGATTTGTTTTCTGTAGCCCTGTAAAGGTTGTGTTTGTGAGTGTGACCAGCTTCATCTTCCGAAGAAACAGGGCATCGATGGCTGTCCCTGACAACTCCGAGCAGAGTTTAAAAATAACAGGCGTGTCCATTTTATTTCCATCCATGATTAAAGTACGTAGGCCTGAAATGGGCTTAAAGCAACCAGGCTCCAACTGCAACAAAACATAACACAGAGGTCTTGCGGTGAGACAAAAAAAGGGAAACGGACAACTGAAAGCAAGGACCTTCAAATACTACTTCCTAACACTGGTTCCAATTTTGACAACACCATTTCATTTCCCATTCCTAGGTAAGTTTCTTACCGTTTTCAGCGACACGGTTGACATGTTGAGGACTTGCAGAAAGGACGAATTGCTAAGAAACAAGAAGTCCTCTTTCTTCAGGGTGGTGATGTCATTGAATGCCAGATCGAGGCTCACAAGTCTGGGCAGCTGGGGCTGGGAGCCGAGCTTGGCTGACTGCAGTTTGTTTACGGACACATCAAGAACTCTCAGGCTCTGTGAACATTAAAAGGAGAATAAAAATGTAATACATGAGAGGCATATCGAACAACTGTGAGGAAAATGAGCTATAGCTATTACTCCAGCTATTACTGACCCAACTCATCAGTGTAACTGTACCTGTAGTGCAGAGAAGGGCTCCCCTTCAAGCTTTAGCTTATTACTAGCCATAATCAACCGTGTTAAATTGGTGCAATGGATCACGTCCACCTTCTTCAGCACATACACTTGATTGTGCTCCATGTTCAGTGTCTGCAGCAGAGGCAGTGTCTGGCACAAACCCTGTTCCAGCTTGGTGATACTGTTGTAGCTGACGTTGAGGTGGAGGATGCCTGGGTATCGGGTGAGTGACACGGGGGGAATCCTCCTCAGTTGGTTGTGAGACATATCCAGGCCGGTGATGCTCTCGGGAAGGTCCTGGGGGACCGCCCTGAGGTGGAGGTGGCTGCAGTCGGCTCTGCCGTCTTGCACATTGCAAGAGGTCTTCTTCTGGGAGGCCACGCAATTGCAAGGTCCCGTCATGACATAGCACATGATGATCAGCGCCAGGAGAAGGGAACGTGGGGCATGCATAGTTTCAAAAACCTTGAAAAACAAAAGAAAGATTAAAATATGCATAAGACTTAGTCTTTTTCTTTCTGGGCAATTTGGGGGCAGCACTACAAGAATAGCACCGATATAATATAATCTTAGAAAGTTAATTTGGCAAACATGTTTTTAAATAGTTATACACACCTGGAAGACAAATGAAATATAAGGTATATTTCCTTTTTCTCTTTGAGCTCTGTTTTAGCTTTGTCTGTCTTCTGTTTGGTGCTGAGCAGTTCATATACAGTGTTTTTTTTAGAACTTTTTCGCTTTAAACAACATGCCTGCTGCTACTGAGAGTGACTCAAAACAGGAAAGCTGCGGGCCATACATAATAAAACATGGAGCTAAAAGACGCAGAAAAGCTTCAGAGGGGAAGTCTGGTCAGGTGATAATTCGCTGTGCATCACTAGCAACATCTTTCAAATCATTCATTTGATCTTTTGTTAATATAAAAATGCTGAGTGTGTGACTCAATATTTAGGAGAGTTTCAACAGAAATCTCTCTTCTAAAGACATACAGCTATATTATTATTACTATCGCAGTACACTAATATGCTTTATTTCTATGACTACATAATCACAGCACTGAGTGTTACCTTGACACTTCACACTTTAAGTCTGGCTAATATTTGGGATATAAAACCGGCAGAGAGCTTACCAGATTGTGCCCTTTATTTCGACTTCATCGACTTGAAAGGCATTCACTTCCACCACAGTGTCGTTAGCTCGGGAGCGCCGACAAGACTCTACAAGCTCCCAAAGTCAGACTATGACGGAAATGAGCAACTGGCAGCTCCGATTTCACTTCCACATCGCAGAGACACTGTAGGATTTAACTGTTTCATGCATGAGGATAAACAGAAATACGTGGACGTTGAACAGGATTCATACTCACTTGATTAAACACCCGAAGTGTCTGATGCAATATAGAGTGAGTGGTGCTCTAAACATCAGCAAGGGTTTGGTAAGGCGCGGTGAAAACAGGCGCAGTTGTGGTTTGGCACAGTAGTCACGAATGCAGCCAGACCACCGGAAAACAAAAACACTTTTTCTGTACCGTAATGTACATATGTGTTTGTGTGTTAAATAAGGGCACGTTGTTTCCAATTGCCTGTAAAATGCTAAATCTTGTAAAAGTGTTTATGACTGTTTTTACTACGAGTAATACATCAAGTTATTTGTAAACAGTCGTCTCATTATGAGGGCATTTTGGGATTTCGTGGCGAAGACTCAACGCTGAATGGGACAAATACCGTAAATTTAAGAGTAGACATACAAGACAATTCATGTGGAGGAGCGAAACTGGCTGCAGGTTTGCTGTAAATATAGCGTCATTCAATAGCTCTAAAGCCTCTGATAACTTTAAAATCACATATGAATCTACCTAGGTAACGCACCTCCGTCATTAGAGCGCATCTCTGCTGTTTTATAGGTGTTTTATATATATATATATGTGTATGTATGTGTATGTATATGTGTGTGTATATATGTATGTATGTGTGTGTATATATGTATGTGTGTGTATATATGTATGTGTGTGTATGTGTGTGTGTATATATGTATGTGTGTATGTATGTGTGTGTATATATATGTATGTGTATGTATATGTATATATGTATGTGTGTGTGTGTGTGTGTGTGTGTATTCTGGAAAAAGGTGCAGCGCACATGTCACGGTCTATGTGTCAGACATCCGGCCATGCGCATACTGACAAGAATGTATTTGTCTTCCAACTGTCACGTGTCACCCTCACTAGGTCGGCCCAGTCTTGCTCTGAACCAACAGGATTAACAGGATATTGTATTCTTGTACTAAATTCAAATAGCATAAGCGAGTCCGCCTATTTGGATCTTATCTCATATTATTTGTATAAGGTTGTTCAACGCTCAGCTCAGCAGGTGCATGGTATCACTTTAATTGTGTTGTCCACTGACACATAATGCACACACTTATTAAAGTCACGTAGGAAGCTATGAGTTGTTGTTCCGTCAAAATAAAGTGTGACCAATAAATGCATGTTTCTAAAACCTATGATATATCTAATAGAATATGTAATTGTAGCAGGTGAAAGTGAGTGAGTCATTCACCTAATTCATTTGGTTCCCTAAAGTAAAAGCAGAAGTAAAACAATAGTGCATTCGTGCCCATGTTACCCATGACTAGAGGGTAGAACTACTGCACTTATTGAAGATCAGTTTACTTTACTACACCTTTATAGAATACATGACGGTAGTATTTGTTATTTTTTTCCTGTTGTGCATGTTATGTTTACAATCATGGATTATATATCACAAATTACCCTGGGGCAGAAACACTGCCTTTTAAAATGAATAACATATTTTAAAATGTAATTAATAGAACTGGGTTGTTGAAAATATGCTTTACAAAAACATGTATAAGCTTGATACACTGAGAGTAGGTTTGCTGAGTATTCCTACTCTCTTTCATAAGCAGTTACACACAAACAAACCTGGGAGCTGACCAGTACCAACACAGTCTCAAAGGCACTTTAAAAGTTCTGAGGCAGGGGTGGGTGCTGTTATTTCACGCAGTCCTAGGGCCAACCAAAGTCCAGTCATATGATGTTTAATTCTTAGTTTTGTTACATTATATAACGTTAAATGCCCCCATTCAGAACATCAGAGAAGTGAAACGTAAGGGAGAAACTGGACAAAAAAACAACAGGGTTAAGTTTAAACTACCACTAGAGGGCAGTAAAGTCCTTTTATTGTGCTGCTCAACGTCCCTGCAATAGACACAGTAGGCCATTCATGGTGCTTCTTACTTGAATAGTTTCATATATTTCAAGTTTTGTAACAAAAAGATACGAAAGATACACTTTTTTTAATTCTATACATAATGTAGTAGCATATGATCGGATATGTTGTTGCTCACTTGGAACAAGCTTCTCTGCTTTTTTTCCTCTGTTGCAGCGTGGCAAATCAATTATTATAGGTATTTGTAGGATTTGGCATGATATGTAACTTTTCGGTGATTCTTACTTTATTTGGAAATGCACAACAGGAGCAGTTTCTCCCCAATCTGAGCCCTTAAGAACACTTTGGCCAGAGTCAATGTGAGAGACAGGATCATTATTCAAAGGCAATATATACGGTATATGCTCTAAATATCGCATTTAGCACCTATTTCCCCTAAGAAATACATTGCAAGGAAATGGAGTGAAACTAATTTATGGAGCAGTATATATCACAACAGTTCTAGGCAGCAAGTGGTGTATTATTGTGATGGTCCAAACACCAATAAATCTGAAGATGGCCAATGGCCATACCCATTTGGAAAGGTCAGCAGTAATCTGATCAGTAATCTTCTGCTCATGCTAAATGAATCATGAACTGGAACCACAGTTGATCAACAAACTGCACTCCTGAAAGCAAAAGCAATTACCTTCTTGTAATTGATGGGTAAGTGATGTGTCATTGCATTCTTCAGGCTGTCTTTTCACTTGAAGGGAAATTCAACAGAAATACTTATTTTTTTCATAGTTGCTTTAAAATCCTGTTCAAAGTTCATTCACTGAGCATGCCTTTCACTGGAATATCATTTAAAATCTTTAATCATATCATACCAACAGCCACTGTGAACCTAAGTGTGTTAATTAGCTTGACATCAGCTGTCGCGCAACAGAGCCCGTGTCCCATCAGTCCCAAGAATGCCATTAATCCAAACCAGCACTGGCACCGTTCAAAGCCACACTGTGTCAAAGTGCTGTTCAAACCAATTATCTATTTCACCAATATCTTTGATGAACTTTGATTAGAAGTCTGTCTATATGTCTAGCTTTTCTTAAATTCATTGTTCACATCTTATCACATACTGTACATAGTGTATTTTTAAAGCCCCCTCTAAGCTAGCATAATGACTCAAGGAATGAGCCGCTCTGTCTGTCCGCTACTTTGGTCCAGATGGAAATATCTCAAAAACGATTGGATGGATTGCCACGAAATCTGGTACAGTCATTCATGCTCGGCAGAGAATGACTCCCAACGCCTTTTGGTGATCCCCCATGTGTTCTTCTAGGACCACTGTGAGTGTAACATTTGGTAACCCCATGTTCGAAAATTCGAGCAAACGTCTTAAAAAGCCCCTATGGCAGATAAAACATGATAAAGCCCACTGGGGTGACCTCCCAGTGGAGGAAACATGATGAAGTGCTTTCTTTTTTTGATGGAGAAAATGTGATGCAATGCCATATGGACTGCCCTATATACTAGACAACTTTCTGAATGCTGGTTGCCCACCGCATGCCTTTTACATTTGTCTTCGTCCCTGCCCGTTAGACACTTCTTAGTCTTTTCTTATACATGACCAAAATCTAACACTTATATTAAATCATGCTGGATATCATAATATAACAATATATAATATTTGTGATTGTTTCCTGGATTGTACGTGAATTTCCTGCACAATATCTCTGACATGTGCCTATTTAAAAAAGCGTGGTAGCAACCTGTGTTTAGCGTCTTAGCTCCTCTTTTGACGAAGCATGTAAGCTTATTTCTCTGTTTACCCCTGCACACTCTGTTTGCCAATAGATTATTGATTATGTGGAGATTTATGGAGAGAGGACGCTGACTCTGTGGCCTTTTTAATTTCAGCACATCTCTCTTAGGGAACTGGATTAATACTGTGGATGAATACAATTGTGTTGCATATCTTTGTTGGTGATTCTTCAATATGCAACGCAGGAAACCGTGCATTGCCTCAAGAAAGGAGTCCTCCATTCATCCTCCATAGTCACACAGACACAGACCTGCATGCACTTTTCTATCCCCTCTCTTTTCCTCTTCATCCTCTCCTCAGATTATTAGAGCAGGTCCGTCCTGGGATAGACCTTAGGCCACCTGATTGGTTTAGCCCGGTGTTAAGCCAAGGCAGCTTACAGGGCTTTGTGCCAATGGCTGGATTGCTGAAGACCGTAAAAAGTGGAGAGAGCTGTAGTACTGTGGTGGTGGAGGTGGTCAAGTTAGTAATGTGATAGATAAAAAAGAGACATCAGATTCAGGGGCTAAATTGTGTGCACTGTCAACAGCACATTAGGGCAGGGAGGCAAACACTGGCATGACAGCTGACAGGAATTAGATGCACAACAGATTCTCTCAGGAGAAACACAACTTGCTACCGGAATGAGGGATTAAATGTAAGGCGAAACACCCCCACTGTACTGTGGACTGAGTGACAGGCATTGCCGTACATGTTTCACTTCAGCCCGAGAGTGGCTAGTGCGTATCATGCGTACGTGTGATTGAATGCACTCATGCAAGAGGGATAACTGGGGGAGGCAGCAGCTCCATCAATGGGAGTGTGTGTGCCGCATTCTTCATCTCACCGGCTCAGGCAAATCTCCTCTGCCTCATTTGCAGACTGAATCTCTGGAGTGTTGGAATGCCTCGAAACCAAAGGTGAGTTTGCCCTATTGGCACTTCACTGTTATACATGGTGGATGTTAACCTATGTTATGTAACTCTGTGCATTACCTCACAAGGTAATGTCATTATCAACTCAGATCCTAACTTCACACTGATACACACTCTCACATTGTGTGCCTGTGAGTTTATGTGTGTATTCACCCCATAAACCTCATGCGATGTTAATGGAGTTAATTGCAGTCTCACAGCAGTGCATTGTAATGGTCTCACGTAATGGGCATCTTGATCACGTGTGTGACGACGAGGAGATTTTAGATGTTGAAGAGGGGAAAAAAGGTCATGTACATACAAGGAGCGGTGCAGGCAGTAGCATCAACGTTGTAGTATGTTCTCTCTGCCCTCTGCAGAAAAAAAAAGACACTGCAGCATATCTCCCCCTCCCCAGTTTGCTGAACAATGATGTTTGGAGGTCAGATGCCCAGCTCTGCTACTGGTGTCAGCCACTGACACACAGCGTGTGTGGTTGTTACACCTCAGAGGAAGGGAGGGGCAAATGTCCATTTTAATTTCAATCAAATGCTTGAGAGAATACAGAACAGAACAGGATATGGACGTGTTACTCTTGGTGTTCCTTATCAGATTTAGTCCTTTATTAAGGACATGAACACACACATTACGTAGATGACTCCACTATGTGTCACACGGCACACAAGATGACAATGTGTAAGAGTCATTTTACTGTGAACAGATGTAGCATTCTAAGGAATTGTGGAAGCTTTTATTCCTGATTGAGATCAATGAAACCCTAGAGGACTAACTACGCTACTGAAAATTATAGAATGTCTTCAGATCAGTGAAAACATACACTGTCAGCTGCAACTGTTGTGCAATTATCGACACGTCATTGTGTCATTTTTTTATTTATTTGAGCATTAGCTGATGGTATGTGCTTCTCATCACTGACTAGTGCTCGCAAAGTGCCGACTCAGGTCTCTTCTCACTATAAGTGGTCCCCCAGGGGTGACAGGATGTCAATACTGAACTGGAATCAGCAGCGTGGATCTACTACTGTGCTGTTAACTCTCTGCAGTGCAGCTCTGTAAAATGCAAGGGGAGACAATTCAGTGTGTGGGGAGTGTAGCTGGAAATATAGCAGATACAGGGGAAACCTTATTGGGGCTGTAACTCTTTGCAGTCGTTCAATTAGATAAACCAGAGTAGCCCATAGAGAATCTTTACAATTTCCTTTTGTCTCTCAGCAATAGTTAAAAGAAATAACATGTATTCAATTTTTACAATTATATGAAATAGAAAGAGGTAAGGAAATCTTCGCACTAAGCTATAACCACCAAATTAGACGTATCAACTCTTTCATCACTAAGCCTTTTCGTTAAGATGTACTGCATGACATGTATACTGTATGTGTATGTGGACATATACAGGACCCAGAGACTTCGGCCACTTGGGGGCAGCAGAAACAAGCCATAAACACAACATTAACACATAATCATCTTATAAAGTTGAAATGGCTGATATGTTAGCAAACAGTTGACTATTTACACAAGAGATGCAGAGTAACATCTCTGGGCACTCAGCAAATGTTAGTTTAACCGTCCCTCTTTTTTTAGCTCTTTAGTTAGCTCTGTTTTGGTCTTCTCCAACTCCTGAGGAAAATATCTGGCTCGTAAGCTGCTAAATGTCCCGCTATGTTCATTAGCTATAGTCGCTAACCACACTTTAAAAGTGCTATACACAGGATAAGGAGCATTTATATTGCCTTGGCTCTCATCATGGCGACGTCTGAGCCAGTGGCTTGCAGCTAATGGTGCTACAAGCGCTAACAGTGCAGAATATGGCAAAAGTGCTGAGCTAACAGTGTTTACCCGAGGGGTAACTCAAGGGTGAATGCTACGCTTCCGCGACAAGCTGAAACCGGCATAGGAGGCCATACAGAGTGGTGGCTGTGAGCTTGCCAGGCACGCTCACATGCACAAACATGCACTAAAAGCACGCCAATCCAGTCAGGCAATGTAAACAAAGCAAGGAGAAATTTGGATTACAACATACACACAGAGGGAGAGTTATTTCATTCTCTCCTCAGGTAGACATTACTCCATATCTTTATGTAGCAAATAGTTAATTGCTGCTATATTGATGCTTTAATCCCGTTTATAGCACCTTTGTAAATATTAAAGGAACAATAGTTGGTCTTTGGGTGTGTATGTAAAAGTATGTTGGTTTCAATCTGAATCATTGAGAGACAGCAAATTTTCATTATCATGTTTACATGTTTACTGCAGTTTACAGACAGTGCCTTGAGCCCTGTCCCCCTGTTTTGCAGAGACATCTTGTGTGAAGAGTTGCCACTACGAGACCATGTGCTGAAGGCTGTGAAACAAGTGGCCTATTCAGAGGGAGATTACACCCTTCTAACACCAAACTGATTGCATGGAAGGCAGGCAGAGAGAGCTTTGTGCCAGCACCTTAAGCTTTGGCTTCAACAATCTGGCAGTACCAACAACCCTGTCAGTGATAGTTAGCAGATGGGACTTAATGCCTTCTTGATTTGAAAAGCCATATGGTTTGAGGGAATGTTTGAGGGGCAATGGTTCCTTTGAACATACAAATATCATAAGTAGAAGAACTTCCTCATTCAGGAGTGTCATTACGTTGCACAACGCTCAGACATATTGTTTTAATTACCCCTGGCGGCAGATTATTTAACATTTCTTTACATGACTTGTATGTGCTGGTTGAACGTCACCACTGCCAAACAGAGCACGGTATCTTCAATGAAACAAACAAAGAAACAAACCAAAAAGAAAAGAAAAGTAGATGTGACCAAACCAAATATAGCAATAATATATTTGATAGGATTTAGTTGATTTTAGAGTTCAAGTAGGTTTCAGCTGATAAATAAATAAATAAACACACAATTTTTCCTCCATCCACTTATAAGTTCATCCCCCTTTGGCTAAATACACAAATATTTCCCTGGGTCATGTGGTTAAAACTGATTTAGCGATTTAGGTCTCTTTTGATGTAGCGGAGCAGCGCTGTTACCAAAGAAGGAAGAGGAAGATTCATGGGTCACATTCCTCATCCTAAGAAATTCTCAGCCTGAGATCGCTTTGACCCGCTGCATGCAACAGGTTCAGCAATACAATTTGTGACTTGTACTTTTCCAATTTTCCCATTTCCTGTTTGTGCTAAAGCTGTGACCCAACATACTGGAACTTAGAAGTGAAAGGCCGGTGACAGCTTGGCCACCGTGATAGCAATATTTTCTCTGCTGCACAGTACAGTGTTATTTTTAACTCAAGCCCATTTTTTTCTATCACGTTTTAAACTATGATGCATCCATTGTTTTTTCTCTGAATCAAATCAAATTAACTTATTTGCACCACCATGTACACAATTGCGTACCACTATTGTGTGTTTGGTCTGGATTAATCTCCTCCTGTTGCCTCCTAATGATTGTCCCTTCTCTCACCTCTGGCAATGCAGGTCTGATAGGATTAATAGAGCCATTACTTAATTACAAGCCTGAGAAAAAGCTGAAAATCTATGAAGAGGATTTACAGCTTTTACAATATATCAGGGACAGAATTCTGAAGCAAATCTTTTCTTTTTTTTTTGAGAAATTATTTCCCTAACAGGCTCATTAGCAAGTAGATGATGGAAACAGAGAATGCGGATGATTCTGCCAACTCTGTACAAGCAAACGCAGCTGGTTTCTCTGCTGCCGATATGGAACATCACAATCATTACTCAGCATGTGAACATGGGTGGGTGCAGAAATATATGAATACATATGCAGCTGTTCATCGCCAACCTTTTGTTAAACTCTGGTAAATGTCAAATCCGGGTTCCCACTTTTTTCTAGAAATAATTTGTCAGGACTTTTCCAAGACATTTTCAGTGACGATGTAGCTGCTATGACTCTCTCGGAACACTATGTTCCTCTCTGTGGAAGTCTGACTTCAAAGACATGAAGTCTATAATATATATAATTTACCTCTGAAATCATTTCTTACATGCTTACTGTAGAAGTGATCTGTCAACTTTTGTAACTAAACCAAACTGCAAATTATTTTCCATGACACACGTTTTTTCCAGTACATTTTACTTTTTCAAATTGTTCAATTGTTTTCAAATTATTGGCGTTAAGAACCGTGTTTAATGGTGCATCATGTGCCTTGAAGATTGAAATCTTGGGTCAAGATAGTTTGGGCTATTACTGTAACTGTAAGTTCTGCTGTGATTTAATGGAAACATATCTAGGGTGTCTCTCAGCCCGTTTCTCAATGCATTCTGGGATAGGCTATAGGAGTAGTAATAGAATATTAAAAGTGTGAGAACTGGATGGATAGATCAATTGAGATGGTACCTATGGTGTCCTCTACTGGCTTCCGAACAACATGAAACTCCATCTACTCTAAAGATAGAAATGTGTTTTCATGGCGAATTAATATATATCCTAGAATTTGACTTAGCAGCACAAATTCAGGAAGTACTAATAGCAGGAAGTACTAACTCCTGAACATCTCAAGTGAGACATCAAGCACACAGTTCGCCCAAAACTGTGAGGACTCTGTGCTCTGCGTTCCCTCCAAGATAAACAAGCATGTTATCTCGCAGAATACAGTGATCACAATGTTAGTCTTGCCACGCTTGTTAGTGTTTTGGTTTGTTTTGTGTCACTAGTGTGGAAGCTTTACCCACAAAGTGAAAGAACATCCCCACCTCAAAAACTAAATCTGAATTTGGGTCTATTCAGCGTTTTTTAATGGCATCTATAGGATTGCACAATGTCCATGTAGAATTTATTTATTGTGGATTGTTCTGTTGTACCCTTTTAGAGGCTGAATTACATTTCCTTCACAGCTCCTGCTCCATGATGCCTTTAAACATTATCGTTGGCGATGGACCATTAACTAGTGAATTTAGTGGGGCAGTTGATACTGGACTGAATTGTCTTTGTGAGTCATGAAACACGCTTATGGGTACTTTCAAAGCAAAATTGCAAAATGTTTAACTGTTAAAATGTACACTTGAGGCAGATAACAACACATGCATCATGTATTGCAAACCAGAGATTCATTGTCATGTTTGAGGGTATAGTTTGTGGTTTTGTTGCGCTGAAGTGGATTGCTTTATATGGTAGATGTGCTGCTCTCAATGTATCCATCTCCTTTACTTTTGTTCTCTTGGGACATAATACACAATAAAACACAAAATCAAGAAATCAAGTTTAAATCAAGAAAAAACTTTTTATTTGTATTTATTTGTTTCCTTTTTAATTGTTGGGTAACTGCGAAGTAAAAAGACAATAAATTAAATAAATAATTGACAAAGAAAGAGAGAATAATTATAAGATCTGCTTCGTGATAGCATCTAAACTCTCTGGAAATGTGGAGTCTTGATGGATAATTCAAAGTTAAAGACACTCCCAGACACATCTCTCCTACGCTGACAATGAGCGTATTTTCTCACCAAACACCTGATAGTGTGAACCTGAAAGGTTCAAAGACGGGATCTTGTGACACGGTCTGAGCCAGCTGGCATATCCACTAGTTGACTGGCATCACATCCTCTTGAAGATGCTCTTACTCTCCGTGACATAACTTTGTATTGTTCCCTGCATACTTTCTGCCTCTGTACTCAATCTCATTTAATTTACTCGTATAGTCTCCATTGTGTTTCACCAGCACTACTCGGCTATTATGTTTACTTAGCTCCTGCTCGTCTAGTGAGCATTCTGGCAGACACCACATCAGCATCCAGCTATGCAACATTTCATCAGCCACAACACAACTTATCAATCCACTCAGCAGTCACACAGGAGAGGCCTGGCTCACCGACATCAGTGGAGGGTATTAAAGTGGATGAAGTGCCGAGGTAATATTAGAAATGAGTTTCAGAGACAGAGTCTATCAGTAATTGTGTTTGGAAGACACACGCAGGGGTGAAACATGAAGGGGTGTGTTGCATAACGAGCGTAAGCAGCTCTGTGTTCGCTTTATGCCCCGATAAGGAAAAGCAGAGAGGTGTACAAGGTTATGAGCTCAAAGAGTAAGATTAGATGTTTCAATATCAGGGTTGCCATAGTGGATCATACTTTAGAGGTATCACAATGATCCCAGTACAGATTTGATCAAAACCATGAGACATGCATATTGATAATTAGTACTGGGTATGGACGCCTCAACCAAATTTCATGGCAATCCATCAATACATGTTTGGCAATTTCACATAAAACCTCACAGAGGCAATAGAGTAAAAGACATGGGATCACCAAAGTTACATCATCCTCTGGGAACCATGAACGTCTGTACCAAATTTAGCAGCAATCTATCCGATGTTTGTTAAGATATGTACGTGTGCATCCCTAATATCTTGGGGATGTTTAAAAGCATGCGTGGAATGTTATTCAAAAGATGATCCTACACCTGGCAGACACCAAAATGTTTGGTTATGTTATTTTATGCAGCACACTACTTCAGGACAGATTCCTCTTTAAATGGATTTTCACTTAAACTTAAGAGTCCTCGGGCCGAAACACATTTGCTGTTTGTGTTTTAGAAATTAAGTTTTATCACAGCTTCTCACGGGATATTGCAAGAGGGAGAAAGGAGCAGATAAATTAGCAGTCTGGTTTCCTAGAATCATTTTCCCGCCCTGCTGCTGTAATTACGGTGTTTGACTCATTATACAACTACAGCCTCTGTTGGTGGGAGCTGCCCTGTGAATGTTCGACAGCTGCTGACTCCTCATCTGAAGGGAGTAAAACAGCAAGGCACGCCAAACAGCATATGGTGCCATGCAGATGTGCTGAACATGAAATATTGTCCCTAATTTTAAAGTAAGTGCTGTCAGCTGACACCTTGAAAAAGAGAGACTACTTTAAAATGAGGAAAATGAAAAGCTATTTCAGTATTTTCCAGTTTACAGTATTGCATGTGTTACTGCTAAATGTCTCTGTAGCGCTGCAGAGTAGGATGATAATTCTCTGTGTCTTTGTCACTACGAGCAACCTTTATATATTGCACACATCATCTGATCCATTACAGACAATATTGATGAGTGGGGCTTTAAAGACCAGTTCAGGCAGAACACAAGTAGAGCCTGTCAGGAACAACGTACACTTCTTTTCTATTCAACCAGCTAAGTCAGCAAATGTATTTGTAAGACCTGTTACAATACAGAAAAATATGTGTACGACAAATATTAGAGGAAACTAATTTACTTGTGCCTCTCCTTTCTCTGCCTCGAGTCTCATCATCTCTAACATCCTCAGCACTATGGATTACCAGCAATTGAGTATTAAAAAACTTCAACATGTATTTAGAATACAGAAAGTTATACATTGTTTATTGTGTGTTATGAATGGCTGTACGAGTCAACCATCACTTAGTATCTTTTTCCGGTCTAGGATGTTGCAAAACGTTATTTATATTTCATTTCATTAGAAATAACGGCAGTAGGATTCATGGCCAGTATTTAATCTCAATATACCTTTCATTTATGTTATGTTGCTGTTATGCAGCTTTGGTTTATCTTCTATTAGCTGCAGATATTAATTACATTAATGTTTAGAACTGTCTATCTACATTTCTAAAGATGAATTAAAGTCATTGTCATGCAGTTAAAGATTCCCCTGATGTGTCATGAGGTCAATTTATAAACTAGAATTTAGCCTACAGTAGGGTTCTTATCTTGCATCTCTGCTCCTCCATGTCCTTCACCATGTCATTTATTATTTTGTTGTCCTTCAGCTTTTCTTTGCCACCATTTTTTCTCTGTTCTGTTATGTCAGCCTCGCCACAACATCCATCCTAACAACGCAGTGCCAGCTTTAATGTTCAAAATGAAGACCCATGTGTGACACTGGGCAATGCTGCCTCTCTTTGATTGATGGAGCACAGTAGGAAGGCAGAGGGCAGGGTGAGTCTTGGGTTAGATGAAGTGCAAATTGTACTTTGGTGTTTGAATAATGGTTGGCTGACATAACTCAGCATTCCATCCCCTTCACTCCATGATTGAGAGGTAGAGATTAACCCTATTAAAATAACATGGGAATTTAAGCCTGCAAACATTAACAGACGGCAAAGGGTCGACTTGCACTTCAGTGAGACTGCTAAATAGAGAGATGATGCAGGACTCTACGTCAGCAGCTTTGATCTCTCACGGATTTGCTGAGGCATTTCACCTGGTCAGCTCTGACATCAAAGCTAGACTGGAATATAAGTAAAAGTGTCATTAAGTCATTGCCGGACAATGTCCTCGTGCACTCATATGCCATCCACTCATTCAGCACCACTGTGCCACTTTAACATTGGCCAGACGAGTGAACCTCAGTATCAGCTGTTCCAAATGTGGATCTCTTTGGAAAGCATCAGTGGAAAGATGTGAGGGAGTGCCACTGCTCAGATAAAAGCTATTTTTCTCACAAGATCTCACATGTGTCAGCCTGCTCTCCTTTATTGTGGGCTATTCTAAGAGGGGCCATGAGGGGTGTGCTGGTAGTTTTGGATATTAGATAATTGCAGACATGATGTGGATGATGATAGGTAGCTGCAGCCATAAAAGCATGACCCATGCTCGATGATGTCAGGCCCTGTTAGATAAGTTTCATGTTGCCATCCTAAAATGGAAATACTATTAAGGGAAGCATTATTACACATTTGAATATGGAAGGTGGTCTGGCACAGATCAAGATTGTAATGTAGTGGTCGGCTTCAGTAGGCTTATATCTTGTATCGAAGGCCAGCTTCTGGATTGCATTCACATCAACACTTGACTCCACCAGATGAGTGTTGCTCACTGGTGGTACCGCTACTTATGCTTAAAGCCAATGTCAGAGGGGGTTGGTAAAGATGCCTGTGACTATATGTAGTGACACAGTCCAGGAGGCCGAGTGATGGCAATGCAGGTCTGTTGATTGTTTGTTTACCACTTTGAACCAGACTGAAATAACTATTGGTTTGCTATTACATTTTGTAAAGACATTCATGGGCCCTGACATGTCAAGTGTCACCATGAAGGTAACAATTTGAAATCGGATTGACATTATATTTGAGGGAATTCTAATATTTTTTTGTGATACCCTAACTTTTCATTTAGCGCAATCATCAGGTCAAGTATTTTGATTTTTGCGATACTTTGGTATACAACTAACTACCCAAAAAAAACTCCAGTTTAGACATGCCAGTCTGCTTCTATAATGTGTTTTAACGTCCTAAGCTCCACCCTTAGTATTTATGCACCTGTAACACCAATGGACCACTGCATACCATACATATTGTTATCATCCTCTTGGAACGGATTGCTAAGAGTATTTCTGTGGATAACATACCACCTATAAAAAGGCATCTACATGGCAACTGTAAGGCCAGTAAGGGCTGTCTGTACTGTAGACGAGCTGGTGATAAAACACCAAACACTTGCATGAGTGCATTTTAACACACTCACAGATGTGGTCTCGTTGACACTTCGGAAAAGGTCAGCTAACAATAACCGTCTAAATTTGTACACCTTTATGCATATGTCAATAACAAAATGACACTTCAGCTTTAATTAATTCATTTGATTAATTATTTATCATTGTAACTTAAAAGTTCTCTATTTGACATTAAGAAAATTATGGAGCAGCAACCAACTATTTTCTATGTGAAGATATAGTAGAGTAATGTCTACAGAGAATGAAGTCGCTCTCCCGCTGTGTGAGTTGTAATCCGAGCTTCTCTGGGCTTTGTCGACATAGGCGGGCCAGAAGCACATGTCCATTAGTGCATATTAGTACGTGTTAGCGTGACCCACTGGCTAGCGCACGGCTGCCGCTCTGCACTGCACTCACAAGTGTAACAGAGAACTACGGTGGCCTTCAGGGATCATAAAAACAATATAGGCTCTCGCCAGAGCCAGTGTTTGGTTTGTCCATTCTGGGCTACTGTAGGAACATGGCGGTGCAACATGGTGGGCTCCCTGAAGAGGACCCGGTCCCTAAATTGATATGAAAAGCTCACTCTAAGCTAACAAAGACACAACAATTCTTAGTTTCAGGTGATTATAATGACAACATAGTTATGAATATCACATTCCATTTCTGCTAATAGGTCCCCTTAAATCCTATAATGTTCGTTTAAAGTATCATTAATATCTAAGATGAAATGTAAATGAATCCCAGTAAGAAGTCCCCACATTAAACAGTAAAACATGGTCAGTAATATTCACTATACTAAATCAAGTAATATTTGAAACCTAATACTTTTTATATAAACTTAAAACCAGGTAATAAAAGCACTACATCATTGGAAAAAAAGCAAACAAGGTCATTTATCAGTTTAATTACGTGCAAGTGGTTTGATTATTAGGATTTACATAAAGCAGTGTTATAGTATGTGTTAGATATTTACACAAGAATGGATGCATTCCTTTTAGTGACATTTTCATAAGGTGAAAGGGTTATATATTTGCTTTGTATTTGACTCGATATTAACTCACTAGACCATCTCTGACAGCCGTCTAGGTTTTAAGAATTCATGAGCAATAGGGCTTCTGCTTTCACTTTCTAGTGCAGATGCTCTGCAGATCTGTGTCTCTGATGTTGCACTGAGACTTCTCATTTATGATTTGTGCAGAAATTAAGATGGATGGATAGATTTTTCACTAAGCCTGTTGGTTTATCTGCTTCTTTAAGTGCACCATATACAAAGGATTCATTCTATTTCATTTGAAAGAAGGGAAACAATGTGCTAAATGTGTAAAGGTCATGTCTTCTGCCATGGTCACAATAACCAGCACATAGCTATAAAGGGCTCCCATCCAGTCTGTAAATAATTTAACAGCTTGGTGTGTGTGTGTGTGTGTGTGTGCGAGAGAGAGAGAGGGAGAAAAACAGACACACAAAGGGTGAATTCCCAAGTTAAGCTATCAAAAATCAAGACACGGTCTGGTTGCTTTGCTTAATGAAGACAAAGTTAAAATAAATACAGCATACAGGGCAACACTTAAAGATACAAAACCATAATTCAACATCTGGCGTTAAAGACCTCACAGCAAAAGTGAATTTAATTTTAAATGCTGTGCATAATAAATCATGCCAGAGGTGATATAAATCAACACCTCTTAGAGTTTAACACGTTCGGTTTCCGCTGCCACTAAATGATGTCAGCTCTCTGTCAACAACTGAAAAATCAACACTTGCAGGGTTCACACTGAGCCATTCTGTTCGGATGCACCACAATGTTTAATGGTTGGAAGAGACTAACAACAGAAACTGATTTATCCAAAACTGCTCACAACACTATCGATATAGGCTACTGGAATGTGTTATCCTATAACTATTATCAAATAACAAAATAATTGCTTCAATCAATAACTTCTACAAACAAAATGTCTACTCTACCTGATCATCTCTACTCAGTGTTAGTTTTCACTTTAAAAGTGTAGCTATTATGAAAATAATGAAGTAAAAGTTAATGCTTTTTGGCCCACAATGCAGGTTAACATGAGGTTTATCATTTCCAGTTCTGTATAGACGTTGTAACCCCATTCTCAAAACACAAGCTATACCTCAAACGTTAACCTATAAATTACTTGTCATGTATTAATAGCTCAACATTTGCCTTCAACCTGTTTGATGACAACATGGTATGCTGCCAGGGAAACACAGATAGACATTTTGGCAAGGCTCTATCTTTATTCCCAGCATGGGTCTGTGGATCACTCACTGATCCCGACTGTTATTATTGTCATGTTCTAGCCATTAACACACAGCATGTAGCTTCCATAAACTCTCCACTGCGCTTCTGCTGCAGATGGAAGGTAAAGTGGCACTTTCCTGTTAACAGCGGTGAGCTGCACACAGGCCGACTGTTGTGTGTCCTCTGTTGTGCGAGCACTGATTGAATTGGCTACACGAAGACCCAATGGGAAGCTCGCGGTAGACTGTTGCTGAATGAAAATAACAGAAGCCATTTTGCGCACGAAGCTATGGCATCATTCAATAATAATACAAGCGGAAACGGTCCATTTCTGGATAGACGCGGTGTGGGACTGCGGTGCGACTGTCGCTTGTAGTAAAAAAGACATGCTGTAACTACTTGTGCAGCTGCGCCGCCGATTCCTTTGAGGTTTGTGTCCTGGGGGGAAAAAAAGGGGACAGGGCAGCTTCACCGCATTGCTATCCGAGCCCGAGTGACCCCCCGAGAGAGGGAGGTGCCTTTATAGTTAGCTGACCGACACCAGGGCAACATCCATGCGCGTCGACAAAACAGGTGTACGGTTTCATCTAACGGACACTGCGCTAGCCTCCGAGCCGCTGTATAGCTCCTGTGGTCCGCTACAAGTGAGGACTGCCGTGTTTACGCGTGGAAGAGGCTGAATAACCTGGCGCTATGTTGCAGAATCGGTCGAGTGAGGCGGCTGTAAGGTAAGGTAACGTTACGGACCGTGTCAGCAGTGGTGGTGTTAAGGTGGCTATAGTATCTTTTCCTCCGCGTCGCTTTTAGCAGCTGCAGCGGTTACCAACCCAGAGCTGAATACCGAGCTGTTCTGAGGAGGTAAACAGGCTATTTTTGGGAGGTTTATACGTGTGTTACAAGCAACAATAGTGAGAACAGGGCAAATGAATCGGCTCATCCGGGATGCGCTGAGTCGCCTCTGTTTCCACAAAAGTGCATTCCAGGGGATTGTTGTTTCCAGTGCATGAGGTCTAGGGAGGATGTTAAATACCCCAAAAACCACAAGATTGTAAGCTGTATAAATGTTGCTTAACATTAGTAGTAGCCCAAAGACAGTCAGGACGAGAGATTAGCAGCCATGCTGCTTGGTAGCAATAAGCATGAATTGGGATATCCATGTTTAGCCTACATCCCAAATGCTTAGGATAATCTCTATTGTTTGCTTACACTTCAACAGTGCAGTATTGTTTGGCTAGCGGTAAAAAAAAAAAAAAAAAAAGAGTATACAGTAATCTTAGTTTAGTCAATTATGCAGGTTTATCTTCATTAATACTTTACCATTTAGAGATTTTGTTTTTAAAGTTTTGTATTCCAATTTATTCTCCCAAAACCAGCCCACTAATACATTTGCTTGTTGCGTTTACTCGTATTGAGAGAGCATGGATGAAACCCTGGGTCTCTGACTCATGAATGGTACTGCAGTGTTTCATGTCACATTTTAAGAGCACTCTGTTGCTGTGTTGCCCATGTCATAGTCCAGACCTGACAGACAGTAGTAAGGAGTAGTCATCCCCTGCGTGGCGTTGGTGCTGCCTGCTCACTGATATAAAGGGATGATGTAATGAGGAAAGAAAAAGGGCCAGCAGCGATGGATGGTATCCGAGTCCCAATTGAATGCTGGGTGAGAAGAGTGGGGAGGTGTCCAGGATGCACAAAATGTAACACTATCACTCCGGGAACCTCACACCACTCCCGGTGTGGCCTACCTGGCCTGTGTGTGTGTGTAGGCATTACTGGAGGGTATCTCTATGTATTTCTTTGACTGACATACTTGTGTCTGGGAGAGAGGAAGCGACACAGCGGGATGCAGTATGACAAGCAACAGTTGGCCGCTATCTGTCTCACGAGGGGCCAATATACAGGCTCTCATAGAGAGAGGCTTAAATATACACACTTAATGGGGGATCATTGCATTTGACTTGATTGATGGCCAATGAGCCAGAGAGTATGTCTCTGTTAGCGTCAACTCAGTTGCACCTGCCAGTTTAGAGTTACCGAGAGGGAGACCGTGTGTGTGTGTGTGTGTGTGTGCATGCATGTTTGAGTGAGAGACAAAGAGGAAGAGAGAGTGGGCGGAGGAAAGGTGATCAAGGCAGGCCATCGGGGGAATAGACAGTGATACATTTTCTCGTGAAAGCACAGAATGTAACAGGGGGTTACTGTCAGAGTTACGTTTTTCTCTCTCTTTATTTCCCTCCATCTCACACACTTGCTCTGCTGTCCTCTGTTTGCCTGTCTTTCTCCTCCATCTTCCCATCCCTCTGCCCGTCTTCAGAGGCTGATGTCATGGCTCAAGTGTTTTTTTTAAAAAGCTTGCTCAATCATCTTAGTCTCACTGATTTACAGCTGCAGGACAAGCTTGTTCCCCCGACCTTCCCCAATCACCATCTATAATCAGATCTCGCGTTTATGAAGTGTTATAATTGCAATAACTAAGAGCGAGCACAAGGGGAAGCAGCTGATGGGGACACCTGGACATTGTGCCTACACATTTCCAATGATCAGATGTGGAGGCATTTCGAGGCAGAGACAGAAATGAGGATACTGAAGAATATGCATATTATCAAAACATAATGTACGGGTACATCTTTACTTAGACATGTCCTGACCAGCCAGGATCCTTGTCTTTTTGAACTATCCTAAATTCTATTTCTGTCCAGTGAATTTGAATGTATCCATTTCAGTCGGCGTACGAATAAACGCAAGTTTATCGCAGCAGTGTAAAAAGGCAGACTTTAAAAACAGTCTCTAAGCAGTCAAGGATTGAGACGTGCTTTGAACTAATTAGAGACTCAACGCAGAGGTATTAAGGAATCTATCCCGCTAAGTGTTGGAATACTACCTTGAGTACACAGTAGGGCATCAATCTGCTCCGCTTTTGACGATGCTTGACGAGTGTTTGCTGCCTGCTTCTTGCAGATCATCGCCAATGGATGAACACATGCAGAATTTGAACAACATGGTTTTTAGAATTTCTCTTCATTGTAATCAAAAAACACATGCAGCACCTCAATTCTTTGCTTCTGTAGTATCCAGCCCATCACAGATTAAGGCAATTCTGAAATGTCTTGGGTAAAGCTATATGCTTTATTAGATACAACAATAAAAATATGATACTATTTTAATTATTTAATGTAATGGAGCAAGATGTGTGTGTATGTGTGTTGTGCTGCAGGGCTGTGAGAGTGTTGCTGTTGGGATTCTCTTAATCAAAGACTGTATGAATTGTTTATATCTACAGTGCTCTGTAGGAGAAAAATGCTTCTGTTAGACCTCAGAGGTCTTAAACATTTTGGGATTATGGTTCGCTGGTTTGAAATGTATCATAAATGGCTTACTTATTCTTAATTCACATCTAAAAATTGTATTTACTGTATCTGCTAGCTCATATTCCGCTGCATTGTGTGCCGTACAAACGCAAGCGTTGGTATCGTCTCTGCTGAGCAATATATTGATGGATACATATTTCCCTTTTCTGCTCCCATGGTTTAAGTGTTTTCCAGTAAGTGACACTTAGTAATGTGTACAGGCGCAGCTCTCCTGCTTTTTATAATCTGCCACTTACTTAACTGGGAATGGCGGGACCTTGCAGAAGCTGATAATGAATTAGGTGTTGAAACTGTACTGGCGAGACCGTGTCGACGCGGCCCACTGTAGTCCGGAGTTGCTCATAGGTCAGAGTGTCAGTGTGTTTGAGTGAGTGTGTGTCGGTCGCCATAAAAATAGTTTGCTCTGGTACTTAAATGAGATCATTCCTAAGCTGCTGCTGCTGCTGCTGCTGCTGCTGTGTCATGTCCGTTTTAATTGTTTTTATAAATCTTTGCTTCACATGAAAACAAAAAAAAGTCGCGTTTTAGTTTTAGTACATTAAGGGTTGTGATCCAGAACTGTGAAACCACATCAATTAGTGATGTTTGCTCAAGATGTTGATGGGAGATTTTGTCTCGTCATCTTTTGTAAAGTCACATGGGTTAAAGGATAATGTCTGAAGTAAATAGATAATATCTTCAATAGCGACCTAAACTAATACTTTATTGGTCTCCTGATTCTGGCTCCGAAGTGACATCATTAGCACCTGTCAGTTGTCAGCTTTTCACCATAGCTCCGTGATCCTCGGCTCGTGGTCAGAAATGTCTGTGGGGGGGCCAGCTGCTTTTTTGACCACGTCTGCAGGCACACCCATTACTGTGGTGTGCTGTGGAAACCCCAACGTCTGAAGCCCGAGTGATTGGTGGACACATAGTTGCAGGAGGGCTACATATTATTTGGAGCCATCTATGACCGTGTAGCTTGGATTTCTACATTGCCGCTTCATCATTGATCCGGAACATCTTAACTAAGGCCATCCACGGCACTAGTTATTTTTCTCCATTCCTTGGCTTTAGCATGTCCCTTAAGTCCACTGTTGACGCTATTAAACATTCTGGACTTTCCTTAATTGATCTCCGAAAGCAGTCCATTTGAAATGTAGACACAAGCTGCTAATGGAGCCACATTACCATACATTAACGGATTCCCTTCGTAGAGACTGCTGGACTCTTCCTGAACCCTACCGCACAGTAATTCGTTAGATGTTGATTTTTGTGCCCGTTTTGTTTATTGTCAAGTATGGGTGTGAAGGGAGGAGATGGAAGTGATCTAAATAGCATGTTGCACAGTAGCTGCCTGGTCGGTTTTAGGTATCCAGGCTCCAAATGTGAGATGCTAATAGCAGTTGTTACATCATCATTCTGAGAATAGCAGGGAGTCTGGGGTCTAGAGGTGCCTCTGGCTGACCGTGCTGCATATATTCAGCCTGTGTGTGTGTGTGTGTGTGTGTGTGTGTGTGTGTGTGTGTGTGTGGTCATTTCCAAATATACAGTCCCATATGGATTACACAGCAGTACGATTATTAATGACACAGGTGAGTGGACACGTAATTAGTCTGTGTATATTTACAGCCCGATGTGACGCCGACTGAACGCGGCCTACCAGCGATAAAAAGAGAGAGAGTCGCTGTGTCTGCCTCTCTCCGTGTGCATCTCGGGAGCAAGCCGTCTTCCCAGGCAATCAAAAGTGTCAGCGTCAGAGAGAAAATCTCATGCGAGAACAATTTGACACTCCTGTCATTTTTTTTTTTGCGTGGAGTGGTCCACTTGACATAGCCCCACGCTGACGACACCGGCTGCTGTGTGACATTAAAGCCCTCTCTCTGTCTGCTCACTCCCACCGCCATCCCGCTTTCATTTCACCGTACATAACACGTCAGAGATGTACGGACCTGATGCATTCCGCACCATAGAATTACATAGTTTGTGTTTTTTACAGTATGTGGAGGTGAGTGTGTCTGTCCTTGTGTGCATATGTGCGTGCAGACTGTGTGTATGGTATGCACTGGTATGCACAAACGTGCGCGTGTGGTAAAATAGAGATAGTCAAACCTGTCGCTTAGCCCCCACCCATCTACACCGGAGGGGGTAACTTTCCAGTCCCATAGACGAGCATGTCTGAGTCTGAAAATAGCCGTATCTGATCACTGCTTCACCCAAACGGGGGACTCTCTTTCCCTGTCACTCCCACTCTTTGGCTCTCTCACTTTCTCCTCGTTCTGTTGTCTCTGTGCTCCCCAGGCATTAAACGGGGTAAGATCTGGGAATAAAGCTTGACCGGGCGGAGAGACTTATCCTGAGCGGAGGATAGAAGACCAAAAAAAAAATAAATAAAAAAAAAAAAAATCAGAATATAAGAAGAGAAAGAGGGAGGAAAAGGCGCTTGGGCTCACAGCTCACCTATACCTGACTCTTCTTAGCAAGTCTGCAGTCTTTTGGGTTTATGACGGTAAGAGATAAATTTCCTCCGCTTGATGGACTGTTGCACCTGCAGGTCAGGCTTTTGGGGTTAAATATCACAAAAGATACTCGGGTTGCATTTCATGGGTGAATAATGTGCTCATGTGCATTTTCATGCCAAAATAGAATATTTATTAAATTCCAGTTTTTGAAAGAAGATTGGAGATTTACATTTTGGATTGACAAATACAGGTTTAATTTACCTTCCTAATTCATGAAAGAGAAATCATATGATATATGTATGCATGAGTTATGAACAATTGAGTTTCAAAAATGGCCTTTTTAATGAAACGATTGAAAACACACAAAAACAGATCATATATTGCCGTCGACTCCTTCGTGAACGCACTGATGCTTTAAAGGGACTGCAGTTTAAAGGGATCGGAATAGATTTTACAACCCAATAACACCAAAAGGGAATTGTATTTATCTGTTCTGCCAAATCCCTCAATTATAGACCGAGAGAGTAGAACTTTTGTCTTCCGTGACATTGAGCAGGGGAAATGGTGTCAAATAAAACAATGGTTGCTACCGCGGTCACCTCAGAAATAGCATCAGCAAACTACAGTTTTGTGGATTGAAAAGTGTTATATGTCAACCCTAGAAGATTCATTTAACTTAACTTTTAAACTAAAAAGGGAAAGTTTCAATTAAATGTAGGCTTACACACAGCAGAAATTCCCTTGAATCAACTCAAGTTGATTTTTATCTTATATGTTTGTGTTTTGTTTCGCTAAATATCGAGAACATTTTTTAAATCAGTCCCCTACAACTTCCTGTTCTTTTTCCCTTTTACGTCTTACCTTTCCATAATTTGGCCCGCAATCCCATTTTCTTCCCTCTGTCCCTTTTTTACATACTTCCATCTCTTGTTACACACTTTTTTTCATGGTCTCTTCTTTCCCACTCAACAAAAGCCATGCTCCAATCCCTCCATTAGGCCAGTCTCAGAGGTGTTGAGGAATGTCACCTTGACCCCTTGGGTACACAGTAAGGGGTGGTTCCCAGCCTCGGTTCGTAGAACGGGCTCGCTTGGTTCCCTGTCTCCTGGACCTGACAGACACACAGTGGGGCACTTTGTCTGTTCCCTGTAGGAGGAACGTCCCAGGGCAGCCCATTTTTCCATGGTAAACGTCACATTATTAGTACCATAAATTATTAATTCCAGTCCCACTAAAACTTAATTTCTGTGCAGAACTCAACAGTGCTCCTGTAAATACATTTTGGTTAGCAAAATAAGCCACACTATTTGGGACAGAGGTGGCTTGAATTGCTCGGCTGGATTATTACAACCTGCGATGTGGGTTTAGGAAGTAGTTACTCTGTTAGAGAGAGCCCAAAATAAGTCAGGTTTGAACACAGATTTACTTATTTATATGTCTAGAATAAACTCCTGCATGTTTTGAGGTATGCATGTCCTACAAATCAGAGAGCTTATAGGGCTGTGCATAAATAGTATTGTTTCGCTGTTAGCAGCTTGAAACTTTAATTCCACTGTTGCTGTCTCTCTGTTTTGCCCTCCTCTTCCTCATTCCTTCCTGATACTATGTGTTTGTTTAAAAGCTGATGTACAAAGGGACAAAGACATTCAAAAGTTGCCTTTGCAGAATAACACAAGGCTGTTGAATTACAGTCTCATGAGAATGTGTGATTCTCTCTCTCGAATATGTTGGCTCAAATCGACTGTCATTAGATGCCGTATTGCTTGACACCATAAACATCAACACAGGTGTGTCAGGTGATTGAGCATAGATGTCATTCCTCACTGTCAAACCCATGATGACTTGATTTCAACATATTCAGCTCTCTGAGATACTTCCTGTTGTGATGATGAAGGTTGCCATCTCTCTTTATTAACCGCCTGGTGAAATGGAGGAATTGTAAAATGTAAACTGGTGACGTTTCCTCGTGCCTTCCACCCAGAGTACATCGAAATTCCTCGGATGGATTTTCCCGATGATCCGGACCAGCTTAGAGGGTAAAGGGTCCTGCCTATTGGCAGTAAATATAGCACCCCTGCTAATCAAGTTCCTCTTATCTTCATGCTCGACACTTAACACTGGTACCTGCCTGGGGAATCCAGACTATGTATGGGGGGGATGTAATCTTAGCCACAGCTGATAGCCATCCTGCTTTAGTGTACTCCTTGAGTATTTTCAAAATGTTTTTCTATGTTTTCATCATTCGATTTTGAAAATGTTATAAAAGAACGGCAAAGAAAATCTTTACTAAACAAACTTTGGATTAGATTTGCAGATATATTCATTCTTAAAGGTGTCAAATCTTTCTGGAAGATGCCTTTTATTTATCATCGACCACTCGTTCTTCTTCCTGTGGAGGTCTAATGATCCGCAAGGCTTCTTTGCTGTCATGGAGTAATTTCCCCACAAGAGTGATGAATAATAAGCAGTGTTTACCTCGCTCACTCTCTAGAAAGGAGTGTTTACTATCCCAGTAGAGTCTGAAGGAGCTCATTTCTGCATTCCTGAATATCTCTTCTCCATTAGGAGCAGCACGGGCCTCTCAATTACTAGATATGCCACATTCAGTTAGCATCTTAGGCCTGATGCATCGGTACCAGATTGGATTCAAATTGGAGTGAAAGACAATTATTCAGAATTGTTAAAGGGACTGCCGTTCAATTTGAAGGATTCAGTCATGCTGGGATGGCCCATACTGTAGGGCACATAAATCAGCATTTTGTCATGAGATCTTTTTCTTAAAGACCTGAACCTGTTTTGGAAAAGTCCTATTTAAAAGCAGACATGTATTCGGTGTCATCTACAATCTTTCTGCTGTCTTTTATGACCCGTCTAAGCCATGCTACTCCTCTTACTTTGGATCCTATATTCACTTGCATTAGGTGATAGTCGTGGCATTTACCTACCGAAGGTTCTTCCTTCACTCAACCATTTGAAAAAGTCCTTCTCTATTGCACCTTGTAGCACTCTGTCCCTCTATCTGCTCATGTCGTTGTGCCTCCTCGGCTTATATTAGCTCGTTGTGGTTGTCTCGGCTAGTAGCCGGGGTTCGATGGTGTTGCAGCCTTTATGGCCGAGCTCTACATGTAGCATCCACGTCGCGCAGAGGAGGAGATGAAACCGTGGCAGCTCTTGAGGTGTTGTTTACTCGCGATGCTGTGTCCCCAGACGGCTTTAGCCAGACAGCTTATGTAATACTACATGCTAATATTGGCTCCTTTCCGTTTTCGGCCCGTGTTTTGTTTCTTTCAACATATTCCTTTTGGGACCCTCTCATCCTCTCTGTGATTCGTATCTTTGTCAGTGTTCAGCTATGTTTTTGATTTGCCATTTTCTTCTTCACTTGTCTAAGTATCTCTTTTTTTAATCTCTGTCTTCTTCTCTGTGAACGTCAGAGCAGTATAAAGCGAATGCGTCGTTACTTCTGTATAGAAATGGTAAGATAACAAACCCACGAGTTGTCACATCCAATTCATTCATTCTTCCCCCACAGCCCGGCACTCACACAGTGCCGGGCCGGTGTTGCATAATTGCATTAGTGCTCTCAGGCCAATGGCTGTGCTCGTTAGTGGGGTTGTGATGCAATCTGCAGAACACACGGGCCTCTGTTGTTAGCAGTATGGGCAGTGAGTGGGCACGCAGGGTCAGCGTATTGACCTCCCCTATCCATTCATACAGCTGGAGGGGGGTCTGCTAATGAGTGGCAAGGTTGAACAAACAAGGCTGATAACAGAAACTTTGTTGTTCAACTAGTGGCGGTAATGTGGTGGTGGAACAGTCACATGGAGCTGATAAATGACTCCTTCTGAAATAGCCTGCGTCTCACAACAAGCAGCATTTATTTGTGTCAAAGAAAAGGTTTAAAACTTTGTTTTAAACTATCATTTATGCTGTCAGAGAAGGTGTGTTTCTCATTTTTAGAAATGCATTAAAGCAGCTATTGTATTGTATTTGATTCAAACCTTGGAATGGTAGAATATCACACTATTTGTGATTAGTGCTCAGTGTAAGTCACTGTTCTAAATTCAAATGCAGGCCAAGAAGTTTCTAAAAAAAACAATGTAACTAAGTTTTTCTTAATAACCTTTTGCAAAACGTTCAAGACAAAACAAATATTGTTGGCAAGTGACCAGGGAAATCGTTCTGATGAATGCATTCAAATAAAATATTTGATCACTTCAGTCAAGGATTTGGACACGTGCAACTGTGTAGTGCTTTAAGTCTTAATGTGGTATTTTCACATTTTTATTTCTGATTTTCTTTTATTTTATTGAGTTGATGGGACCTTTGTTCTTGTTGCCTTTTCCAAGTTTTTATTTGGAGTGACTCTAGTGAGCCTTTATGACAAGATGGCCTTTTAAATACAACATCGAAAATAACTTCTTCTTCTCTTGCTTGTATGGAAATACAAATTCCACAAATTCAGATGGTCCCACATGTATGCAATATAGACCTTCGCTCTATCTGAAGTCATCACAGCCTTAAAAATAAATCCGAACAGCCTCATTATTTAATAATGTATCATCGACATGAATAGGTCCACTGTGCCATGTAGTTACACTTCAGTAGGTTAAGTGGCCATAGAGCCAATATTATTTTATTAATTTGTCCAAAATGAAGGTTTGGGAGACAACAAGTGACAAGTTGTCTTTGCAGCATCAAATGTAACACTCGGCTGCTGCAGCAAAAAGATCAAGTTCCTTCTGCTCGTAGTAGCTTTCAGTAAAGCGTTGTTTGACAATCAGTGTTTGATGATCCAAACTTTAAAATGAAGAAGGATGTGAATGTAATACGCTTTAAGTTCACTGTGTTTCAGCTCTCCTTCTCCTGTACTGTGCTATCATTTCAATTCATGTGAATTATATATTGTTGACATGTTTACTTGTTTGGCTGATGTCTAACATGAATACTTGAGTATTTGAAATACTTGAAGCTGTACAACAGATGCTGGGTAATAACCTATAGCTAAACTCTTATTTTGATTCCCAAGCCTTTTCTGTTTTTTTTCCTCTAACCACAACGCTGCACTCCACCACAAAAATGCACCACGAAAATAATTTGGCTCCAATTCAGGAATGAAGTTCTAAATTCTTCCTTTTTTGGAGAGATCACTCTCAGACCAGCCGTGTCTCCACCGAGATTGATGTTGGATCTCTGGGGACATTCTGTTGCCTTGTTTAAAAGGGATTTGTTCTCTCTGATCCCCCCTACTCACCGATTGAATCGTTCTTGCAGAATATTGCCCCTGGTGTCCATGAATATTTCTTTATTTGTATTCTTTAAAATACCTTATCAAGCTTTCAGCAGCTGATAATCATTGGTACATAGACCAGCTGAACATAAAGTGTCTATCTGATGAGTTGTTGGTTCGGCCTTTAAATAGATTCTCTAAGGAGCTTTAATCTGTGAGTGTGTTTCAGTCTGAGTGACCACTCCAGGGTCAGGACCCTTGGAGCCATAGGCGGCTTATCTCCAATGATTGTTCACTCTCTCCTGCTGTCCACTCACATGCACCCACACACCCACCCAGACACACAGACACACACACACACAAGGACTTAAAAAGCCATTCTGAAATCAAACAAATTAAATGGAAATTTGCCATTTCTATGGACGTCCATCCATAGCCGTTTACAGTAAGCACCAAATTGAAAAAAGTTTTGGCAAATTCTTAAATATTGCTTCATCATTATTCATTTTTTTTTTCATTGTTAGCATTTCCCATGGAACGAAGGTGACATCATTGTTTGTAGACTTGTTTTGATGCCAAGGCAGACTGCCAGTGACTAATGGCATCCCGGCCAGTGCATTGTTTGTGTTTTACTTTCCTTCCTTTTGTGTTTCCATCACACTGTCTGGTTCACATTTTTCACCATGTCATTGTTTTTCAGAACATTCTTTCAGTGTAACTTTTGTTAATAAGGATGTGACATTTAAGGATATGCTTTAACCGCCTTCTCTCGTGGCATTGATTGAGTTTTGCTTTGTCATCTTAATGCCGTCTACACACAGATTCTATGAGATCATTTAAGTAGCACAGATATAGATTACTCACCGCAAATGATCTAATGTCTTTAATATTGAATTTGTGTCTGCAAGGGTCTTGTCGAGGTCAACGATATTATTAAAACTCTTCTGTTGTGGAAACATACACGGGAGGAAAATGGCAAGACTTTCTTCTGATGAGCTCAAATCAATAGTGACGTTCTTCTAATAAAGAAACAAAGGAGGATGAGCCTACTAACGTACTGTAGTCACCACAGTGTCTTGAGTTTCAAAAGGAGTCAAAGCTCAAACCCTTTAAGTCCGCTGATATGAACCGAATGGGTCCCAGTCGGTCACTCGGCAGACTAATGACACTTGATGGGCTTGTGGTGTTGGACATCATTGCTTTCTGTGGCTTATAGCTCTGACTTGGGTATTTGCAGTCCAGTAATTATATGCACCCACCAATGCCTAAATTACAGTCGGTGGATAAACCACGGTAAGAAAGTAAAGACACTTAACACAGGACAGGAATTTAAAACTCTTGGTAAATGATGGTCTCCTGTTTGTTATTCATCTATTGTGTAAAGATAAAATAGCTCTCAATGTAGAGAAGAGTTGTGGGTAGTGGCATTTTAAGTTAATTCATTCTTAGAAATGATAAGATAACAAGTGTTTGGTCTGTTCACATTCATACCCACACTTTGTAAATATTACATTAAGCAGAGAAGAGCTGCAAGAGTATTAATGGCAACATTGGCATCTAGCAAACTGTACACATGCTGAAAAAAATGCATGAGCTGCTAATGATCTATCTCCGGCTTTAGAGAGGGGCTGCCCATTTGGTGATTTAAAAGCTTAAAAGGCCTGAACAGATAGTGAGAGTCACTTGGAGGTGTAGAGCCTGGCGGGGTTCCTTCAAGTGTGCAGCCATAACATTACACCACGGCCACAGCTGCTGTGTCGCCGCCGATCTGTCCCCAAGAAACATGATCCTGTTTATAATCTGACCATCATTTGGACGCTGACTGCCTGCGACGCCAGACCCATGATTTACCCCCATGCGTGCGTGTGTATGTGTGTGTGTGTGTGTGTTTTTCGGAGATAGATTTACGAGTGCGCTCTGGATGAGGGTGAGGTCTTCAGGGGCTGAAAGTATCCCACGGTGCATGGCTTGATGTAGTACCACAAGTAATAATGTTTCCTCCTGACCAGCGTTAACTGTGTCTCACATGGTGCCAATGAAGTAGTTGTAGCTATATGTGGGTTGACGAGGATGAGTTATTGATTTGGTTATTGTTATTGACTTATTTATTGACTTAGTCGTGTCCCCTCTGAATATTTGTGTCTCAAGGGATTATACAAAGAAGACCAATTCGTTTTTAGACGCTTTAGAAACAGCTGGTCTTAAAAATCTTCATTTAAATTAATATTTTTCCAGCCAAATCAAATAGTTTACTTGTACAAAGGCATTAAAGTCCATGAATATGCGATAAGAGTTTACAGATAATTACAATCCCTCCTCGGCATTGTGGAGGTCGGTTTATCGCTACCTACAGTCTATGGGTTACACTCGTTGTCTTTTTGATTCTTCACAGTTCATTTTGTTTGTACGCCCTCTGGTGTTTCGGGGACTAATGCAGCGAACAGCGCAGAGAGTATAGTCTGTACAGGCTCACGCTACGGCACCAAGTGCGAGTATAAACAAAGCTTAACTTTGTCCTCAAGGTATTGTGTCAGCATGGAGACAAAGTGATAACCTTGACGTACATTACAGGCCCTTTTAATGTTCTAATTATAGCCTGACTTGCACTGGACTTTTGAGGCCAATGCTGATAAAGATATTTGCGAGTTTAAAGAAATCAGATAACAATATATCTGCCCAGGCCTAACAGATACCGCCCAAGCCTAGTGTGTTTGCCTTTTTAAAGTTTCCAGCATGGTCAAATACTGTACTTGTCAATGTTACGCCATGCATCTAGTGCCATTCATCACCAGAGCCAACTGCTGAGGCAGTTCACACATTCATGTCAGAATATACATGCATACCATCGGGACTTTACCTGTCGATGTGAAGCACGTGAGTCGTGATAGTGTTGAAGCAAAAAGCATAATTTTTTAATGCGTTGTCGGTTTTTTTCATACCCAGAGCGGTGACAGGATTCAACAGGAGTTCAGGCACAAACTGTGTGTGCTTTCATCATCACACAGACTTTATGTCTTGGGACGATCACCACTCACAGACAGGCGAACACAATCTCTGTTTACAAATCCAGACATAGATGTTATGTTCTGTAGTGTCACATCATTTGTACAGAATTACTCACTTGGGGCACTGAAGGAGACACAGCCGAGTACTCCAGGTATACAATTAGGTGTATGCTCTGCTCTATTGTAACTGAACATATTGTTGTGTACAGTATTAGCAGCTGCCAGATTAACGGTGGTGGTTTGTAATAGACAAGAATATTCCAAGGAAAAAAAGTCATGTGACAACACAGACGCTCTCTTCTCAGGATTAAAACCACTATATAGGTGCATGTATCATCAGTAAAAGAGTTCTGGAGCCTGCAGCTACTGTACATCACATTCCCATAACCTCACAACAATATCTACATGTATGTGTGTGAGTCAAGGTTAACCGTGTGTGTGTGTGTGTGTGTCAGTTATTTACATACCAGACATGTGTGATCCCTGCCGCAGCCACTGCAGGCTGTCACTTGCAGTATCTGTCATGCACACTAAGTCCCGTGATGACACACACATGCGCATGCATTCAAGCAGCGATGCACCGGTCTGTTTTGCGCCTTTGGCTTTTCATATCAATCACGCACCCTAACAGTTCCAAGAAAGAAAGGTCTCCATATAGCATGAGACAGGCGTCGCACAGAGGTACAGTTAAGTAAACATGGCATTCTGTATCTATCATTTACATCGTTTGTTTCATCTTTGTGCTGTGAAACATTTGCTACGGTCATTAAGTCTCTCAGCTGGAAGAAGTTATGTTCCCACATTTGGATTCCACGGCTTTAGGCTTTGGCTTAAACATCTTTGTGAACATGACAGGCAGTACGTGTTGATTTCATTCAAACGTTTACTTTTTTTTGTCCAGTGCTGCGTAGTAAATCAAGTTAACTAGAGAATAAAGTGATCTTTTTTTTGCTGCACTAAATCTCAGACAGTTGAAGAACATTGCTGCTCCTCTTGAAAACACTTAGTAGACATATCAAAAATAATGATGTTATCTTTCTGAGGCATTCCTAAACATCTGGATCAGTATCTGTTGGTGATACATAGCCATGCCACAGTATCCATGACTTTTCTAACCCTCCTGTTCTCTTCAGGGTGCTAGGGGCCTGACTTTGGCAGCACCTTTTGTTGACGATCACATGTCTACACCACCTCAGCCTGATAATCAGACCGAATTGCCATTTCAGCTGACTGCATATGAATCGTTGAACAAATGTGGATGGTTGCTCTGAGGTCTTATTGCCACTTTAATTTGCCTGGAGTGCAGTTAACGGTCACCAGGAGGTCTGCACTTTAGCCTTTAGCTCAGCTTTTCTCAACGTTGGAAAAGTGAGATGTGTGAAAGCTCAGTAGAAATCGAGCCCACACAGCCGTCCCTATTCCTAAACATCATTAATCTCTGCAGACCTTTTCCTGCACAGAGATTTTGGCTCTTTTAAGTCGTGTGATTTGAATCAAAGTGACCGAGTGGGCAGTGGGAAACTGGCAGGTTTCCAAAATAAATGCTTATATTTGGGATTTGAGTCAAAAGATTTCATGCGACATTAAATGAGATTGCCTCCTGTAATCGCAACAGCTGAATTCTTTATTGTAGCAGTCTCAGGAAGATTATTTTGTGAATGTAAATCACTGGAACAATCCTAGCTTTGCTCTGTTTTTAAACAGTCAACTAGCTGTTTAACAAGATGTTTATTGTATTTCTGAAATGCTTTGATTCTTTGTTTTACAGGAAAGTGTGTCCCCCTGCAGCAGATCAGTAAGAAGTGCTCTTCAATATGAATACAGGTATTTAAGCATGCGCACCTGCACACACACAAACCAGGCACTGTTTAAAATTGTTGTCCATCATTTTTGTTTGGCAAAGCAGAATAATATTTTAATTTTTGCAATACAAATTGTATTTCTTGTATTACAAATGAACTGAACACAAAACTATTCATTTAACTTGATTCTTTACAAAAACAGTCAATATGTTTCCACATTTCAGACCTCCTAGCTATTATAAAAGCTGCCATTCTGATCCCGACCCCGTTTCACCACTTTGGTGATTTTCTATTTCAGGCCGTGTTTATTGTGACTGAAAGCACCAATAAGTATAGTGACCCTGTTGCTTTTTAACCACAGTGACGTATTCCTCCATCAACACATTCCCAAAGCTTTTGTCCTGAACTTGGCAGTCGTCCCGAGCTAAAGTGTGTATTGCAGCTGGAGAATCAATGAGTGATCACCACACACACCACCGCTCTGTGGCTGCTCTCATCTTAGTTGTTTGCCTGTATTTACAATAGAGAAGGTTGACAAAAATATGTGCTGAAAGACGACCAATAAAGCCACCAGTTAGACCAGAGTTGGACGCACAGAGTTGAAACCACCTGTATTGACCAGTAGCTTCAGTGTAAAGTCATCTAAGCGTTTGCTCGAAAAATATGTGGGTAAACTTTTGTTGTTGTTTTAAATCTTCAAACTTCTACAATTACAAATGATTTGAAATTTTGCTGTACAGGCTCTTTAAACGCATGTGCTTTGCCTCCACCTGTTTGCGTTTTTTGTTTCTGCCTGGACGCATTCGTGTGTGCATTCGTGTCTTCGCGTCCGTGCATGTGCATGTGTGCTGCTGCTTCGGCCTCTGTGATCACCTGCCTGGCTGTGATTTCTCAGATAGCGGAGGATGCTCTCGCAAAAGCGCGGCCTTGTCACTCATGCTCTCTCCCATGAAGAGGGTCCAGAGCTCACCAAATCTAGGCTCAGGTACTAACACTCCCGCAAACACACAACAAATGAACCCGTTTGAATGGGAAGACTTGTATAGAAGTAGCCACTTCAGGTATTGAATTGCTTAAACTATCAAAGCATGAGGTAAGTCTTTAAAAAGTGGCTCGTTTCTCAGTCATGTTTGGCCTTCATCACCCCTGATATGGCTTGAGCATACGGCTATGGCTGCCTCTGTATGCTGAAACAATGTTTGGACTGCAGGATGCTATTTGTTTTTTGCCAAATCAGTTTGTTGCATAATCCTTTCATTTCCTTTTGTTGAGTCTGTCCCGTCCTGGGCTTGTTTTTGCTTCCTAAATCAGTCATAACTTAAACTGCACCTACCTGTTGTTGAATCTTCCTTCCTTCTAAAAGCTCTCATGTTTCATGCTCTCACACAGCTCCATCTCCCCCTCTTTATGGGTAGTTTACTGTTCTCTTCCTGTTGTCTAAGGTTGTTTTTGTCCGCTACTCGTTCTCCTCTGTCGACATTAACTGGTTAGAGCTCCGTTGACCCTGGGCTCCTGGAGAACGTGGATATGTTCTTGGAAATGGGCTTGTGTGTCGACTAAAACGGCACCATTCTGCTTAATTGGGGGATGACCGTGGCTCACTGGGTTAAGAGGGTTGTCTGGCAACCGCAGGGTCAACGGTTCAATCCTTGACTGGGACGTGTCACGTGTCGTAGTGTCCCTGAGCAAGACACTGAACCCCTGGCTCCCCGGGCGCCTGTCATTGGCAGCCCACTGCTCCCTATATACAGAGATGGGTCAAATGCAGAAGGCAAATTTTGTGTATGACAATAAAAATGGTTTCTTCTTTTCTTCTTCTTCTTAATTGCTCCCGATCAGTGGTTCAGCAAACTTACTGTAGATCTGCTGTATGTAGAAGCCCCTTCCTCCTGTTGCCCATTTCTTTTCACACATGATTTGAAATTACAGGTCAAGTAGAGTTGAATAACTGAAGAGAGATTTTTTTTTACGTAGCAGGGGGAAGAGCATAACCTTAAGTATCCTCTCAGCTTCCAGACGCTACAGCTGGTCGTCCCCAGCTATTCCTTTACTCCGCTGAAAGAGCAGCGTTTGTGTCTGGACTCTGTCAGCATCTAGGTTAACGGCTGCACCAAAGTCTGCATTCTAGCATCGTCAGCCTTCTTTTAAACAAGAGCAGGGCTCTGTCTGAAAACCGATGAGCGGTTGTCCGATATGGAGTGTTTAGGAGCATGGTGGAACTGATCAAACCACCGTGAAGCTACTAGAGCGTTATTGTGCAGGCGTCAGCCTCTGAGGGACCCTCAGCCTTGGCAGGGGTGTACAGTACACTCAGCATTGCTGTTTAGCATACTGTTACACTTGGGAGTTCACACTCCAGAATATGCAACGCTGGTCCCTAGAAAAACAGAAAGTAGGCTCTGGGATGGTTCCAACTACAGACGAGGGGGTAATGGAGGTTAAGGAGCCAGTTCCGTTTTTGTTCCAGATTGAGCCATATCTCCACGAGTAAAACCAGCTGTTTATATTGCTGTGAGCTAGCTAACATAACCAGCCATGTGGAATCAATCGACAGAGACGGTCATAATCAGAATAATTATCAAGTGGTGAGTGCACAACCCATAGAGCCACAATAACCACATTTATTGGAAATATGCCAGGGTGAAATAAACCGAAACTACCCTTTTAAGCGTGGCTCCGTGCACAGTGGTCATTCTGCTGTGTGGATTGTATTCTTTGTGTTCAATAATGGGGCTCACATTAGTGTGCTCTGGAGGATTGTTTCCTTTATTAGACTTGGGAGTGAAGTGGTCTATCGAGTCTCCATGTGCATGAAATTCCTTAAGCTCTTCTCCTCTATATTTTAAACCTTAAGTCCTAACCAATAGTTTGCCTGCGAATTGGTGTAGTTTTCATTTTTCCATCTTCAAAAGTTCAGTTTGTGTCTTTTCAGAGCTTTGTCTACTCCCTTACCCCGTCTTGTGACATGAAGACTGCTTTAGATGTAACCCTATGCAGTGGTATTGTCGTCTTTTGCAGGGATGAAAGTGACCACGCATTCACTCATGTCACTTATTGTTGCTGTGTCTTCTCTGTTCCCCAGGGAGTGATTCTCACTCATCAGACTTGGGTAAGTCTCTGTTCCTTGTGTTCAATTGGAGATGAGACTCTTTGGAGGAAATAAAATGTATACAAATGCTGGGAAAGAACCCCATTGGAGACCAGAGAACTTAATGAAAACACTGCAGTACGTGATGTTAATATTATCAACTCCATTTCCAGATTCTTGGCGGTCACGCAGTGCAACAGATGACTTTAGGAATGGAGACGCCAGCAGCTCATCTCTTGCTGCCAAAGGCTTCCGCAGTGTCAGACCCAACCTGCAGGACAAAAAGTCCCCAACACAGGTGAAATGTCTCGCACGTCACTCTGACACATGTTGGCATTAAAGCTGTTGGAGTTGAATCAAAACAGGTCTGTGTGAAAAGTGTATTCTAGTGTAATTTACACAGAACCATGCAGTATTTCCTAGTATGTATTTGGAACAACTTGATGATTTGTGTCAAGCTTTGCACTGATTCTTTTTCTTTGTTGTTGTTTGAACTTACGTTGGTTGTTGCTTTCTAATTGGCCAATAAGGATATGAGTCATGTGCCATTGCCACCCCCCAGAAGAGAGAGTTTATACTTCTCACCCACGGGCACTAATCCGCCTGACTACAGCTCCCTTGGTGCCCTGGCTAATGATTTTACCCCTGGGACGCTAACATTCACGCAGAATGGGAAGGCAGTTTTGAAAGAGTCCTACACTATTAGTAGCACCTCCTCTTACTCTTACTTGGAGACCAACGCAAACTCAGTCCAGCAGGCACACCAGTCCACTCTCCTGGATGACATGAGCAGCTCTAGTGCATCTGCCACCACTAATTCACAGGCCCAGGAGCGTAAGGTGTCTTCCCTCAAACTAACCCCTGTCACCATCCCCGACCCCCCGGCTCACCGCAACTCCTACCTTCACCCCCAACCTAAGACCCAGACCACAGGTTCCCCTCCACCGACTTCCCCGCCTCCACAAAGGGGTCCCACTCCGTCTCAACCCCTGACACAGGCGGCCACGCTCTCTGTCCGCTTGGGCCCGGAGGATCTCAAACATCCGGAGCGTCGGGCTTCAAGCACCACAACGGAGCTAAAGGTCCCAGATCGAGCCCCAGATCAAACCCTGAGCCGAACTCCAGCCCAGGTGGAGATAATGAAGGCTCCTCCTGCAGTTCCACCAAGACCTTCTCCTGCAGAGCTGTTGGTACATAACTGACGACATAATTTAACAAAAGCAGTGATTGTGTCCATTTTAAGGCCACTTAAATACGCCATTGCTGGGTTTTTGTCTTGGTGACATCAAGAGTGATAAAAGGGTAACACACTGGCTGCGTCACATCGTTTGACGCACCCACACACGCGCACACCAAACGTGCCATGCAAACTGACAAAGTAGTCAAGCTACAGTAGCCGGGATGTGCCAAATTCAGAGGCTAAATGTGATATAACTGCTGTTTTTCTCGTGTCATGACGCATACGAACACCGGGTCGTATGACAGCGGTGTTCCAACACTGGTGTTTGGCCTCATTTAGAAAACAAGAACTGCAGTCATACAGTGTGCTGCTCGTGTGTGTTGCCCTTTAGGTCGTTAGGCTTGGTGCTGCCATCTGACCAACCAAACTCATTTTTGGTTCTACATAATGTGTGAACTCATACTGTTTCTGTGATAACCAACTATTTCATTTATTTCTGTCACTGTTAATGTCTGTATACTCTGTATTTGCTGCCTTCCACAGAGTTTGAACTAACAGACCCTCTTCGATTCACAGCATTAATCCCATTTCATAGAAAGATGCTGCAGCCTGGTGACACTTCCGTGTGGTTTCACAGCAGCATTTCACCTTCTGTTAGGCTCACGTGTTGCTTCCACACATCACGTGTGACATCGTGGCAAATGAGTGACCTCACTAAGCGCCTCTACTCCTTTCCTCCTTTTCCAATCAACTCCCTCCCCCATCCCCCTCTCCCCTCCCCCTCTCAACACCAGGGCCCTCCCTCCCCTGACCCAACAGCACCGCACTCCCCCTATCGCTGCCACAGCTCAGAGTCACTCTACTACCTGTCAGGCCTAATGCACAAGGCTCTATCGCCCACCCCGTACGTTCCCAGTAGAGCTGGTGCAGCCAGCAGGCCGGGCCTTCCCACAATAAGCAGTATGAGCATCGGGGGCTGCGTGTCGTCCTCGGCCTCCCCCGTGACGGTGTCAGCTCTCAGCCACTACTCGTCGTCCACGGCGGGTCTGCTGGACGAGCTGCAGATCTGTAGCCTGGACTCACCTGGCACCTCACCCACGCCATCGCCCACCCTCAGCCATGTCTCTGCCTACACATCCACTGGTGGCCGTGATGATGCGCTAACAACCACTGCTGCAGCAGCCTCTGTCACTAACGTAATTATCCCAACATGGCATTGCTATAACACACAAATGGTACCCTCTCCTCCCCACACTCATTTGGATGGCTGACCCAAACCTTCACAGAATGTGTTTTCACTACCGTATTTTTACCTTTCACTAACCTTCAACTACAACCTAATGATCCCTTATTGTATTCATGTTTCTCTACTCATTAGATCACTATGTCTTTGTGCTTGTCTATGTTTTTCTGTTATGCCTTCTTTGCTATCGGATGCAATTGTACCGTCTCTTAAGGCGTCGATCATATCAAAAATTCATGACGAGACAAAACCATTTTTCAGAAAGGTTGTAGCAGGGTGAAGTTGGAAGCTGTTGGCTGCAGGTCGTTGGCATCATGAAAGACTTAACTTGTCCAGGGAGCAGTGGAGGGTTTTATGACATAACATCCATGAGGACTGTAGATACGTTTCCTGTCGGCTCGTTATTGTTCTGTGGGAATAGATGTAAGGGAAAGAGTGGTACTCCCAAGCACTAAAAAAGGAAGAAGTTAGAAGTAGGACTAACACCGTTTCTATACAAAATGCCCAAAAACATGTTTGGTAGCCCTCAGAGCCCGACTCAAAATCACTGTAGTATTGTGGGAAAAACCCAGGAAAACTGAATTGAACACAAAAAAAATACAAACGTTATGCACATAATGCCAGAATAAAACACAAGCCATTACTTTTACGACTGTTCAAATTAAATTAGAAGTGTCTTAGAAGTGTATTCCATACACTGGCAATAAGTGTTGTCAACACAGTGACACAGTTCGTCACTTTAAATTGCTGCCATAGCAGCATCTTTGCTAGCCATTGGTTTCGGAGCTCTCATGAATCTTTGATCAAAACACACTTGCCTTCAAATTAAAATGCTGTGTTTTTACCCTATTGTCCTATGAAATGATATGTTCCTGTGTTGAATGGGAGGAGCCTCCCATTGTGTCTATTGTCTTGTTCGTCACAACTAATGTATTATGAAATGTACGTGAATCCGAAAGACTTGTGTTTGCTTACCGTCACTGTTTTAATCTCTTCTGTCTGTTTTTGAAGTGGAGTGATTCAATAAGTGTCCCTTCCCCTCACTAACTGTTCTTACATCACACAGTCACTTCAGATGCAGCAGCTCCTGAATCACATCAGCCCCAACATCTGCCTACATGTACATTCATTTCCACAATAGCCTCCTCTACCTCTTTAAATCTACATGTTTATAGCAACATGATGACTAATAATGGATTTATTTCTTAATTATTCTTTTGTTTCGCTATACTTGCACTCATAATCTAATGTTGGAGGGCAGAGCAGCAATACTCCCTAAAATCAAAGGACATGTGCAGGTTATTGCTGCCGTTTGTGATTGGTAGTGACTGATTGTCTCTGTTTTCTGGCTTGTGGGTCACTCTTAGGGCCAGGTCCTCTCTCACGCTATGAATGGGAGTGCTCCACAGAGGCCCCTCTCTCCTCTATCCTATCCTCCTCCCCCCACCTCACTCCACACTGGGCTCCAGAGACAGAGCCGGAGTTCAGGTGAGTCATGATCTTTTACCCCTTTTTATTTGAGCCGAGGACCATTTTTTAGACTGTGAAGCCCCAGTAGGTATATGACAACTGATTTAGAGGTGATAAGTAGGATGGTGCAAGTTCGTGTAATGTTTAATAAGTCAAAAGTTGGATATTGAAGTCTGATCCAGCATGTACAGGGAGACAGTGAAATAAGAACAGGGGTAAAATGATAACATTTTCTAGTTTTGGTGAATATCCTAGCAGCAGTATTTTGTCCAAGTTGTAGTTTGTTAATATTGATTTTGGTAAACTAGAGAATAGTGTATTCCGGTAATTTAACCGAGATGAGACAAATGTACGCACAAGTGTTTCAGCATCAGCCGTGGAAAGAATGGTACGAATATTGTCAGTGTTTCTTAAGTGGAAAAATGCAGTCTCACTAATATTGTTAATATGTTCCTCGGAGGATTGTTGAGATCAAACGGGACACAGAGATGTCTTACATAAAAGCTTTGTGGAATTGTGGAACCAGCTGTGTTTAGAGAGAGATTTATTTCTGATCTGCGTTAGACCGTGAATTAGCATTTCAGTTGTTGTAGCATGTGAAAAAAGGAAGTTTGATGACATCCATTATTTTATATTTTATTTGCATTTTTCCAGTTTCACCAGCGGATGCATGATTAGTGAGGTCATTATGCTTTGTTGGTGAAGTACAAGTACTTGACATGTTTCACAACCTATTTAATTCACAACCATAAAAATCAATAACTCGTCATTGGTTATATATTATATTAATGTGATTATTAAAGTGCTAAAATCTCCAAGAATGTGTAGATCTTTTAAGAATCCATTAAGGGATATTTGTGAATTAATCTTCTCATTATTGCCCTTATAAATAGTTAATGGTACATGTATTTGTTAAAAGCCCAGGATATGATATGTGGAGACCTATTAGTAGAAGACAGAGCCATTCAGTTGTGGTGCACAGTATAAAATGTTGTTCTGGTACTGCTCCCATCTTGAGATGTACAAAAGACAAGTTAATCTTGGGACGAGTCAGTGTTGACTTGTTCATTCCTTGTTAGATTTCTGTGTTGATTATTAGTCGGTACAACTGACATTGTGACATTCTCTTTTCTCTCCTCTTTCGCTTCATATTCAGAGGGCAGCGAGTCACTTACCAGAGAGTCTGTGGTGCTGGGCCACACCAGCGTCAGCAGCACGGTGCCCATCGCTCGCTTCTCAGAGGAGGAGAAAAGGGTGTCCGTTATCAAAGCCCCTCATTACGAAGGCATCGGCCCCGTGGACGACTCTGGCATCCCTATTGCCATCCGCACGGTGAGGTCAAACATGCAAAGAGCTAAACACGTTGGTATGCAGCAGACTGACTCAGTTAGGTGCTGTATAGCTGGAGAGTCCTTTGACCTATTTCTGTTGTCTTGATCAGGTTCACGAGAGTGGATTACTTTCAGCTGTCAGCAGCTTTTGACCCCATATTAAAAGCCCTTTCTCTCTCTCTCTCTCTCTCTCTCTCTCTCTCTCTCTCTCTCTCTCT
>NW_022280058.1:2381377-2398104 GCF_004355925.1 Anarrhichthys ocellatus | reverse complement strand
CTCTCTCTCTCTCTCTCTCTCTCTCTCTCTCTCTCTCTCTCTCTCTCACCATCTCTCGGTATCTCTTGTACTCTCCCTCTGCGTGCCAGTTTTACAGATGAGCTCAGACAAGGTGTTTTGCTCTAGCGCACTGCAACGTCCTCGCTGCTTTCTTGTCAAAGTGTGCGTGTGTCTGTGTGTTAACTCTGTTAAGGCTTTTCGTGTATTAACACTCCACTCAGTTATCCATTTTCTTGGAAGAGTGGCATTTTAATAGCGGACATGTTCAAATGCAGAATGAGCGAGCCGGAGAAAGTAACGGGAGGAATGAGAGATGGGCAATAAAAGCAACGAGAAAAAGCTGGGGGGAAAAAGGAAAACAGATGCTCCTTGTTGTCGAGCAGACAAACATTTTTGCGGGCACTTTATTTGGTAACCATGGAGAGTGAAGTGGTAATTGGTCCGTCTCCCGGCCGTGCCAATGCTACATGCTCTTGTCACATTCCCTCCTTCACTGTGGAGCCAAACGGCCAGAGTCCAGACACGGTGTTTAGCGCTACTGAATAAAGGGGGGGGATTAAGTCTGCCATTTGATAGCTCTTTTTTTGAAGTGGCTGTTGGATCTATACTGTTTACACAAAGACACAGCATACCAGGGTTTCTCCTGGGTTTTCCAGGCACAGCACCAGGAGCTCCCACTTTGGCTTTGTAGCAACATGGCTTTTGTATCCTCGATGCTGCGAAACCAAACCTGCTGACATTGATTTCTTAACGCAATTAAAAACCAAAACAAACTGTCATGGTAGTTTGTCAAGTTGTTCTTCGCCAACCAAACATACAGCTTGCTATGATGTCATTCTGTTAGCTCCTGCAGCCCACACAAGCTAATACTCAAGTGCGGTTTCATGTGATGGGTAAGCTTGTCGCATCTAATCGGAGAGATTCGTTCCTACGTCCCAGAGTTCAATGTGATTATTTATCGTGAACAAAAAAACAGGAGATTTAGTCATCCTCAAATTGTATGGAGAGTGTCTCGTACAATAAATCTTTATAAATCATTCATTCATGTCTCAGCATGAGTTAAATTCTCGGTGAGTGAAATATAAATCTCGAGAAAGGCTGAGAGTGTGTTTTTTTCTCTCTCTCCTCAGTCAGTACTCAGTCCCATAAAAACAGTGGGAACCCTTCCTACCTTCTAACTTCAGCTATCGAGTTTATGTTGCATTTCACGGCACATAAATCTTTATGACTGTTTCTCTCTCCACAGACGGTGGATAGGCCGAAGGATTGGTACAAAACTATGTTCAAACAGATCCACAAGGTTCACAAAGCAGGTACGTCTGTGCTGTCTCACACTGAAAGGCAGAAATGTCCCATTATGTGTTGTGATTTGATCATCAGACATTGGAAATTGGCCAAGCATGCATGCTGTGTACCTGTGTGTGTGTGTGTGTGCATCTTTGTGTGCGTGTATGTATGTGTGTGTGTGTGTGTGTGTGTGTGTGTGCGCATGTCGATTCTTATTAAACCAAAAGACCCAGAGAACTTCAGAGCCAGACCTCATTACATGAGAGCAAGAGGAGTCTGGAGAGGAGGAGGAATTGAGAGAAGCCTCTAATAGACACAGAGCTGTCCTGGGAAATCTGTTCTAATTTTATAGGCTTGACAGAATCACACACAGCTCAAAGCTTTGTTTGTTTTAAACTGCTCAGGCTTCTTCTACTGCAGCACACACACTGTTTCATGACTGTGTGTGCCTAAAAACATCCACAGGCCTCTTCTTGATGCATCTTGGAGAATTTCCATGACAACCTGAGTACTCGTATATTCTAGGTGAATTTATAAAGTAATATTCCAGTCCCACCAAAGTCTACTGATCTTTCGAGTGAGTCCATGAAGGTTTAAAGAGTCTAAAAAATGTGTAGTTTCATCATGTGGAGAAAACAACAGTTTTTTAAACCTTTGCCTCTGTGAGCTGCTACGGCCCTTCTTGTACCTCAAAAAAAAGACATATTGGAAAAACACTGCTGAGCTTGTGGATGGACGGAGGTGAAGTGGTTCATGCTACTTGACCAATCAGTGTTTGTTCCGTTCTTCTACAGATGATGACTATTCTGACACATACAACGCAACATATGCTGTCATAAACAACGGTGAGAGATGCTGTACGCGTGACAAAAGTTGCTTATATTCCATTTCTTCCCCGACCCATTTGTCTCCTCCTGTCTGGCTTTGATCTGCCTCATTACTTCTCCCTCCTCTCTCTCCCCTGTCCTGTCCTTAACAGATGACTACAGCCTGACATCCCATGCCACCATGGCCCACCCTGCTCCCCGGACACATACGTACAGGCCACTCGCCAAAAGCCCCTCGGACAACGGAGGGCATCCGGGCCCTCGTGAGCCTCCGCCGTCCCCTGTACCCCCACCACCTCCGCCCATGCCATCTCTCCTCCAGCTGAGGGCCAGAGACAGCGACCGTGAGAGAGACTCGCCTGACGCGTACGAGGAGCTTTGCCTTATCTCTTTCATGATTCATTTAAAAGATTGATTAACTTTGATTTCGGGCTGTTTTCTAAGAAGCATGTTTTGGTTTTTCTTGCACCAGGAATGAATGGGGTCCTCCCAACAGGAAGGTGGACACACGAAAGTACCGCGCAGAGCCTAAGAGCATTTTTGAGTACGAGCCGGGAAAGTCCTCCATCTTGGAGCATGAAAGACCAGTGAGTATATTTGAAAATGTTCTTTCATTTGATTATATTTACATTTTTCTGTTCGAATCCACCGAAGTGATTTCTGTCGCTTTTGTTGCTTTTTATTGTTCAGTAAAATGTTCATTCTGTTGCTAAATAGAAGGTTCACTTTTGAAGAGGTAAACAACTAAACATTAAGCAACACGAAGTGAAATAACACCGCAGAGCTACGGCACATAATATAACTGGATGGTCGAATTGAGAAAAGAGTTTCAAGCACATGTACCTTTAATGTGTTTTCATATTATGGGCTTTTTGCATGGACTTCATTCCGTCAAGCACGGCGTGGGCATTAAAAAGCGAAAGGTTTCCAGTGCTGCATCCTCTAGTGACTGTACTGGCTGTTCACTGCGTGTAGGGTGAATGACAAAGCCGACAGCAGAGATAATTACTGTGTAGAGGGAGGGAACACATACTAGACATAATGTATCTGAGATGGAGGCTAATGGAGACGCTGTTGTAGATGAGGGGTCTGTTACGTGGGAGAAGATTAAACAGAAAAAAAGGTATTAGTGAAGGTTTTTGCAGACGTTTAATGTGATGACTGCAGAGAGCTCTCTCAGGCGATAATGCATGAGTCAGTTCCTGATAAGGCAATAAAAGGAGAAAGCTGAAGAGTAGAAGTCAACCCACGCTGGCTAATCTGCTGTCTGAGACTCTGTTTTAGAAGCTTTTTTTTCTCCACTGTCCATGGTAACAAATGGCTCCTAAAAACATCCTGTTCAGTGGTGAAGTGTCCAATTGTGTCAAATTATGAGGCCACAGGAAACAAAAAAATGTTTTTCTGCCACTCTGTTTCTTTAGTTTCCTTTTTTTTCCTGCCCGTGTCTACAGAACTTGTGTGAGTGGCAGTTTCTGCTCTTAGTTCTCGCTTTTTTCCAGGGTGACTCATGTGTCTGAGAGCTGTATTCTCTTTTTAGCAGGAAAGATGTTACGCCACAACACCTACAAACACATCTCCTGGCAGGGTTTCATTTGGCGTGAAAACTCCAGTTCCATGTGGGAAATGGGGTTAGAAAGAGCAGACCGAGTAGTAAACCGACGCATCGTCTCTACAGTTAAAACATCAGTCTTATCAGAATAAGCGTCTTGACTGCTGAAGTGTGTAAAATAGAGAAAGCTGTTTAAACGTCCAACTGAAAGAAGAGTAGATGATTAACTTGCTTCACAACAGTAACTGTTGTTTTTACTCACCGGTCTAGTTTTGTTGCATGTAAATACTCACATCCTATCCGACAGTTTATTGCAGGTTGATTTGATATGAAAATGTATCTCTCTGTGTTACAACGGAAGTGTTTGAATCCATCATGTCACATCAGGAAAGATAAACCTCTGCTTCCTCAAGGAAATTCAACCGTCATCAACATGCCATGCAAAATAGTGGACACACACAGTATTATTAGTTTTCAGCCAATAACTTTTAGCAAATGACGAGGCAACATTGGATGGCAGCTGACAAATTATTATTTATTTATTATTTATTAAATTAATTATTTGGAATTTCTGCATTATTAGACACAAAGGGGTTAAGTGTGCTGATGGGGATAACTTACAGGGGGAGAGCGTGGCACATTTTATGGACGGCAGGACAACTCGAGTTTATTAGTGTAGCACTTTTCAACAGCAAGGCACTTCACAGTGCTTTACATAAGACATAAAAAAGGCATTAAAGTAATACTTCACCCATAAAATGACAATTTGTAGATTAATTGCTCACCCTGTGTTACCTTGAATTCTCACACAACTCATGCAGTGTAATCCAAGTCTTATTTATCCAGTCGTATGTGCCCTCCTTCACAAACACATGCATCTCCACTAAAAGCGTACTATTTAAAGGACTTTCGCATAAACAGTCTCACACTTGGGGAGTCCATATGAGACGAGAGGGTTTGAAATATTAAGGTTTTATCGAACGTGCATGTGTTTGGGAAGTATAGCGAGCATATGACTGGATAAATGAGACCTGGATCATAACGCGCTGGTGTCAAACGCGGCCCCCCATTTTCTTCAATTCATCAAGACTTCTTCTCCGTGGAGGCATGCAAGAAATACAAAGTTTTCCTCTGGAATTCAAGGCAACGCGGGGCGAGTAATTGATACACAAGGGGTCATTTTGGGTGAAGTATTCCTTAAAGACAGGATTTAAAAGAAAAAAAGACGCATAAATAGTGTTTAAAAGAGTAAAATAAAACAATATGTAATTGACAGTTTAGTGGTTTATAGCACTGTCCTCCCTTGATGCTTTACCTGTTCATCGATAGAAGCACACAAGTCATAGTAGTCGGTATGTTGTCTCTGATCCGGTATTTCAAGTACACAAGTGTGACATTAGGATCAGTTAGCTGGCAGACTGTGAAACCACACTGCTCCCACCAATGTAGAAGTGAAACTCAGTGTACACCCATGTGAATAACCCCTCATGTCTTTTCCAAACACTGCTTCGATATGTGCCCCTTCCACTTCTTCTTCTTACTATGAGTACCTCTCCCTGCCACTCTGACATACTACTGTGTACTCTTTAATATTCCATCCACTGAGCCGGCTCCAAGATGTGGATAATGAGGTTGGGTGTTAAATATGTAATGCTCAAAGTAACATCCTGATTTTCATTATCTGTCAGCTTGGCTGAGGCTTAGAATAAGGCAGCGGTAATGTGATTCTGCCACGGGATTCACAGCCCTGTTAATCTATCTGCACATGAAATGAATGAATATCAAATGAGAAGGGCCGAGGTGTTGAGTGTCTGCCTCTTTGGTCTCCGACGGTGGTAAGAGTTGGACTGTCTGTGCGTATCAAATGATTTTAATGCTAACATGGCACTATTGTACACTGCCTAACAAATAGATTGGATGCCGTAATGTTTTGGAATAAATGTCAAACCAGTTAAAGTAGTGAAGCAATGATTTGTCAGTAGTAGTGTCATGAGCCATCTTCTCCCCATGCCACGTTCGTCCATTCCTAACCATGAGGTCCATGTCTTTCTTTGTGTGTGACTTCTTTCCACACTATCTCTCTCCTGTCTGTCTTCTACCTCCTCTCTCTGTCACTGTCATGCTTTCCCAGACCTATGATGACATAGATTTAGAGAACGAGCCTTGGTATAAGTTCTTTTCCGAGCTGGAGTTTGGGCGGCCGGTAAGTCAGGGCCTTAGCTACCCCCTCAACCACAACCCTGCCATAGGCAGACACCCACCTTCTCCACTCCACCCGTGATCTTTTTACTTTAATAGACTGGGTGGGGCTAGTTGTTTGGGCATGTGGTACTTGTTGGGTGCTGTGACCCCCCCCCCCCCCCCACCCTTGTGACAGGCTGTGTTATGTCTCTGTGTTGCTGGGTTTCTTTGGTCTGGTGGCTAGCAGGCACTGAACTTTTCAACGCACAAACCTGGATCATTTTTAATTCAGTTTGGTGCTGCATCTTGCCCAAATATAAGCAGGAAAAAGGTTAAAAAGACAGTGTGCTCCAGATGAACTGGTAGAGCTGCACAGAACAGTCAATCAACCAATCATAACATGACAATATATATGCAATAGATGAGTTTTCTAAAGACGAAAAGTATAATTTTGTCTGTGCAGTGTTTCTTCCACATCTCTTGCACATGCTACCATCAATTCCTCGTCCTTGTGTATATATAGCCGTACAAGCATTTCTGCTTGTAGTTTTGTTTATTTTCTCTATTGGTGGAGCAATGCTTTGCTTGTCTACAAGCATAATGCTGTAGCGCCCTCTGCTGGATGTAGGTAGTAATAGCGTCCTAGTGGCTCAGGGCAGGGATCGCCTCTAGCCACAGATCTGGGATCAAATTACCCTAACCTAACTGATTTACAAAGTGTCGTGCCTCTGTCCATGCCACAGCATGACATCAGGTGATTGTTTGTTGGGCTTATTCAAAAATGTTCAGGTTGAAAACGTCACATGTGGTGCTGGCATGACTTCCCAGAGTCATGTTTGCTGTGTGTTGAGATTTCTACCTGCAATATTTTGAATGTTTCACACCACTGAATAAGCCCTTAGAGCGTAGATGGTTTCCCTACAATGCACTGACTGGGCCAGCTGGGACAGAACCTCACAGGATGATCAGTGTGTGAGTGTTTTTTTTGAGGAAGAAGTTTCGACCGACTGAGTGAACAGTTGTTTATCTGCACTAGTAAGTAACCCAGCACTAAATCACAGCATTTGACAGTGCCATTCACTGCACTCTGAAATAAACACTGCAGCTTGTGCTTCACTCTGCTTTCTGCTTCACAGCTTGCTCTCACACTCTGCATGTGTGTGTGTGTGTGTGTGTGTGGTACATGAGCACATTTTTGTCTGTGTGTGTGTGTGTGTGTGTGTGAGGTATAAAGGTTGATTTGACATACTGTAGTTTTAATGTTGTTTTGAGATAAGCATAGGAATGAAAGATCAATAGATGAAATAAGAATGTGCATATGAATGAACATGTATAACGTGTTGGTGTGTGTGTGTTTGTTAGTGTGTGTTGAGTGCGTGCACATGTGTGCATTGTACATGCAAAGCACATTAGTTTGTGAACTAGTCCATCTCTGGTTACTCTGATTCTCTAACGAGTGTCGCTCTCTCCACATGTTCCTCGTTTTTTGGTTTCTCCCCATGATGTCACCACTGCTTCGCCTCCTTCACCTCATTTTCACCTTCTTCCTATTCCTCCTCCTCCTGCTCACTGCTGCTTGGGGCTCAAGCCTCCTAAAAAACGGCTGGATTATAATCCAGACATCTCCGCTCGCCAACGTATTGAGGTAATCTCACATTCATGAGTGTTCCAGTAGTGTTGTTAATCTCACCGTTTCTAACAAGTCATAGCAATTCTCTTTTATTTAAGGAAAATGTAAGGTATGATTTCTTAAAGTGAGTGTAATGTAGTGTAGCATCACTTTAGTGTGATCATACGTCACAATGTCAGCCATCCACCACGAGATGAGCATGATGTTGCTAGACTGTTGAACTTATAGCTTTGAAATGCTATTCATTTCTTTGCATGGGGTTGTATGAAAAACATCTGTCTCCTTGGACATTTTATGATCCATCTTTTTTTTTTTATATAATTCACTGGAAATCTTTTTTTTTACATTTCCAACATTATGTGTTTCGATTTCACGGTCAGCATTTCCTCAGAGAGGCCATTGCAGTTAAAGTGTCTCCACCATTCTTTACCACTAAGACCCATTCCGGCTGATCCATGCCACATTTTGCCCCCTGAGCTCGGCTCATTGCATCCTTTGCTATATCACCTTTGCCGTCATCCTCCAGAACAGCCCAAGAGAGAGCAGAAATGTATCCTCACCGCTTACACCGGTAGGCCTCTTCCCGCTCAGGTGTGCCATGTGGAACCAATATCCGTCGCACCTTACACCGGGGGAGCGTTTTGAGTGTGACACAGCAACAACAACCGCATGCAGGCTGTGCACTGTGAGCTGCTCTGCCTCAAGTCTTTGTTCTTGCGGACCTCACTGTTGTCTCTTGTCGTCTGCCCTATTTCAGACATCCCTGCACATCGCTCCTGCTCACAAGGCTCCTGAGAGACCTGCAAGGTAACCTCTGTTTCTTTTATTTGCCTCAGCATCGCCCCCCCCTTCCCCCTCCCCCATCCTCTCAACAGCAGTGTTGCTTGTTATGATTCAGCAGGGAGTCACAACTGCTCTTTCTCGCCTTGACTCTGGTGCAAATAGCTTCTGTGTCTGTTATTAATAATGCAAGGATTAGTGTTCGGCTTTATTTTCCTTTTGCCACTAAAGCAGAGGGCGCTTTGCATCATCCTTTCACTGACTGAGCCGGAATAAATGAACCCAGCAAACCTATTGATTCTGCCCTTCACCTCCTATCCTTCCCTCAACCCCCACCTCTTCCTCCCCTTGTCCTACTCCCTTTCACCAATGGCCTGCTTATTCAGTCGCAATTTCCTCGGCGAACAGAAAGGGACAGAAATGGGATGAATGGGCCGTGTAATTCATGTAAGCGACATTGAGTGTGTTTGTTCTGAACAGAAAGCCTGTTTAGTCATTTAGAATGCGAGAAGTTATGGAATCTTTCCGGACACAAGGATAATAGCCTAGTTTTTAGAAGGATAAGCTTAGATATACTTAAACATTAGTACATAAATGTAAAAAAGTTTCACATGAAAATACCTAAAATGTTTTAGAAAAGAGAAAATTATGTTTTATAGTGTTTTCCTGTTGTTCACAGAGGTAAATGGAGATGCTCATTATTTATCATATTTATTTGATTATCATATTTTGGTACATGGCATGTATTGATGATACCAGAAACAAACACATGCATGCACCAGTGACGGTGTATCGTGTGGTGCTTGATGTCTGACTGTGTTGTTGCAGTGCTGCCAGCGACTACAGGAAGAGAAGGAAGTCTGAGCCGACGAGCTCCCAAGTCAATGCTCAGTCTCAGAGCAGAGCTGCAACTTCCCCTAAACCAGTGGACGCCTACAGACCCAGCAGCAGCCTAAAGAAACCGGTGGTTCATTCCTCACCGTCCTCGCCCTCCAGAGCCAAAGGTACACACACATACACACAAACATCTCCTTTTCACTTGATTTTTTTTTATTTTGCCCCTTCTCTTCCCCAGATTGTCGTATGTACTTACTTACCGTATCGCCTGAAAATCAAAGAAGATTTGTTGTCGTTTTTGATTGTGATGTTTTTCGGAATACAATGTCTGTCTGGTGAGGTCATAAGTGAGGTCATAGGTCATAAGTATTGGTGGAAGTCTGAAGAAAATACATAAGATCCTCTTTTTTCCGCCTTTACTCTTTTTTCTCCTACTTCTCCCTCTCCCCAACTCCTCCCTCTCCCCAGCTCCTCCACCCTTTTTGCTGGGTACTATTGCTAAACATGCTTTCCTCCTTTTTCTCTTTCACCACGCTGCTTTTTATTGGACATCTGAAAGGTGGGGACGCATGCAACATGTATTCAAACAGTTTGACCTCCCCAGGTCCTTATCATCTCCCCCCTGTCCCCTCCGACCCTGTCCAATGCCACGAGGAAGCCAGTGAGGAATGCAGCTCCTCCTCCAAGCAGTCTGTGTGTTGTAAGAACAGTTGGCAGACGAATTGCAAGGATGCTGAGACATGGAGCAGTGCAGATGAGGTGCCACCTGTCCCTGGCAAGCTCAAGTCACGCAGCTGTGATGACTTACTCAATGATGGGCATTCTGGCTCAGGCGGGCGCAACGCCACCCGCTCAGAAAGTGCTGGGTCCCTGGTTTGCGATGGGAATCCCTCAGGTTCGACTGGATCCATCTCCACCCGCTCGCTGCCTCGCCTCCATCGGCGACGGGCGCACGATTCACCAGGCTTTCTCCAGCTCTATCGCAAGATGCACCAGATCGACCGAGCTCATCTCATCCCATCTGACGTCATCCGCTCGGTCCGCGCTCGCATCCTGGAGCTAGAGGGCCAGCCTCACCTGCATCGGCATCGCCTCTCTCCTTGGACGCCCTCTTGGGGCATGGAGGTGCCACGCGATACGGTGCCAAACCGCATTTCTGCATATGAGCTCCTTATTCAGAAGTCCAAATCCATGCCCAACTTGGGTGATACTGAGGTGCCTTCAGGCGCTACCACGCCAGGCGGCTCGTCCTCTCGAGCCAGCAGCGGCGGCGGTGTCACACCCAGTTTTCCGAAACGTCGTTTTTCCATAGAGTCTTTACTAGAGGAAGACAGCAACGGCAACAGTGGAGCAGTCCCTCACACCATGGATCACCGGCATCAGCCTCGTAGCCCACCTGAGGGCCAGCCTCGTGTTGGGCCGGGGCCCAGCCGTGGGCGGTCCTTTCCTGCTCCTCCTGTTCCTCAAGGCCCACAAGCCAACCCAGACTACTCTGACAGTGAACAAGACGCTGTTGCGTCAGACCTCAGCGACTTCATCCAGGCGGAGGGCTCCTCATTTTGCAGTGAGAGTGACTTTGACCATTGCTCACTGACCTCCTCTGAGAGCTTGTACGGCTCTTCCAACCTTCACCACCACCACCTCCGTCATCAGCACCACCATCACCACCAGCACCCTGGTCACCAAAGTTTAGGCCAGAGCCAGGGCTACCAACACCGCCACCTCATCAGCTCCTGCAAAGGCCGCTGCCCGGCTTCTTATACCCGTTTCACAACCATGCTTCGCCATGAGAGAGAGCGAGCGCGCCAGCAGCACCAGAGACCTCCACAGCAGAGCAGCCATTCCCAAATCCAGAGCTCACAGTCCCAGCAAGCAATGTCCAAGCTGGCCTTCCTGGTCAGCCCAGTGCCTTTCCGCAGGAAAAAGGGCTCCCCGCCTACCTCCAGAAGAAGTAGTGGTGGCGCAGATCGAGGTGGCAGACCCAAGTCCAAACAGGCCATTTATGATGCACTAGATGCAGCCTTGAGAGACATATATGAGCACATTCAAGCAGAGCGAGGCCACAGAGGAACGAGGGCACCCGATGATAGCATCCTGAGGAGAATACTGGCCGAACTGCTGCCGAATGTGCCTGAACGAAGCTCCTCGTTGCGGGGGAGGAGGGGTTGTTGGCAAGGGGGGCAGTTCTCTGCATCTTTGTACCCAGATGGGAGCCCCACTGAGTACGCCTCACATAGAGGGGATCCCTCCACACCGCGGATACAGTCACCAATCAGTGCCTGTTACGGACGCCACTCAGACACCGCAAACAATAACGAATATGGAGAGGAGCAGGGCAATGGAAACGGTCTCTGTTATTCAGGTGGAGATAATACACGTATTACACCCCCGTTATGCATGAGTACACTTAGTCATACCAGCACATAGTGTTTTCTTTGACTAAACATACAGTAACGAACATATACACATTATCCACCTACATTTACCTCAATGTCTCTTTCAGCATTGCATGGGCCTGTTGCTCAATCGGTCAGCCGATACATCCTTTACTGTGCTGTTCTGTGTATGAGATTCAGTAAGAATGTTTACTGTAAATTCTCAAGTAAAGCCTGGTGTTAAAATATCTGCCATTCTTTTGCTCTGTGATAAGCTAACGTCAGTGAAACTAAACCCGTCCTGCTGGTGTTTCACATTAAAGGTCTGCTTCTAAAATGGGAGGATTAGGCTTTTTGAGCTGCTGGAAACCCTAATTTGCAACATAAAAAGAAAAGCTGGATTGACAGTAGCTTAATAGCTTGAACAAAACAACGGCAGAGTGGGAAGAATTTGAATTAAATAGTGAGGGGGAACAATATTTCTCATAGAAAGAGAAAATCAGAGTAACAGAATAGTAAGTAAGAGCAGTTCAGAGATATATTTGTCTCAAATGAAGGCCTGAGTTTTACTGTAATTGAGGCAAATCATTATTTGAGAATTCACAGTTTATTACTCTGGTTGAAGTTAATACATGCGAATATTCCTCTGTATGTTTATCATTTGATTATTGGTTTGGTTATATGATGTGTTTATGGAGTCGTCTTTCTGTCCCACAGTCATGCTTTCCTTCAAGCCATTTGCTTGTATGTTCGTGTTTGTATATTTCGTCTTCCCCTCTTTTCATTTTGTGTTTTCAGCAATATTCAACGGCATGTTTCATATTGTGGGAATTACAATCACCTTGTTTTTCCAGTGAAATGGAAATAAAACAATCTTTTTTTGACCCCGGAGCTTTCATTCCCTCATTTACTTGGTTGGAATGGTGTCATTTCATCACTGTTACCATTCAGTACTTTCGCCAAAGCACATTTCTGTATTGTGAGCATGCATCATGTGATATGATTGTGCTTACTACGGTAACTCCTGTTACCTTTCTCACGTGTCTCTGCTAATCACAGACCAGGATGTCTCCAGGTGTTACTCCACCATGGATGGACGCCACACACCCCAGAGTGGAAGGCCTACTCCTGACAAAGAGGTACAACGTTGAAACTTTTGCTAGTATTCTCAACACCAACATGCACTTCATTAGGAGTACTAAGTTGTCTTTAAGTATCTTTTCTCTAAAATAAATCACAAATAACACCTCAGCTTTATCTTGGGTAAAATAATGTGGTTGGCACTATACAAATATTTCAGAATAAATTCAACCAGCTACTATGTTTTTGTTTTTTTTGTCTTTAGCATCACAATGCCACAGCACAGTTACATTTTCTCACAAATATTACAAAGCTTTTATTTTATGTTTTGCCTGGTAATGCTTACCGGCTTTCTTTCTCTCACTCTCATCTCCTAGGTCTCCCATAAACAGATGACACAACTTATTCTGTTCTCTCTCCTCCATCAGAAACAGCCTGCGAGAGCCATTTATGATTTTAAGGCACAAACAGCTAAGTGAGTACAGTAAATGCACAGAGCACGCACAAGGAAGCTATAGCTTTAAACCGCGAATGCCTAACTGCACATCAACACATCTCCACTCATTGCATTTAAGTTACGATTTCAGGTTTGTGTGCATTTTTTTGCATCAAGATTCTTTTGCTTTCTAAGAAGCTTCACTGTCACATCTTACCACCACACCTGGATGGCTTTAACTGATTTATTTTATGCTTTAAATGAATGCATGAATAAAGCTTATTTTGGCTGCTTCAGTGGCTGACATGCTGTTTGTATGAAATGAGCTGTGCTGGGTTTTTTTCGGTTCATGTCTCCTTCACGTTTGTGTGCTGGCACTTTGATGACATGAATGTGTTACAGGGAGCTGACATTTAAGAAGGGTGATGCAGTGAACATCATCCGGCAGATAGACAACAACTGGTATGAAGGAGAGCACCGTGGACGGGTTGGGATATTACCCATATCATATGTAGAAGTGAGTGTGCAACTGATAAACTGTATGCGTTGCGAGTACTATGTCTATGCACCATTATGTGTAATTTGTCCCTTATTTTCCCGCTGTCTCCAACACACATTTACACTAACGCACACTTAAACAGAGGATGCCATCGTCAGAGAAGCAGCAGCCGATTCGTCCTCCTCCGCCAGCACATGTCCGAGAGATCGGCGAGGGAGTAGCTCGCTACAACTTCAATGCCGATACTAACGTGGAGCTGTCACTGAGAAAGGTAGCCTGTTTATTGTGTGTGTGTGTGTGTGTGTGTGTGTGTGTGTGTGTGTGTGTGTGTGTGTGTGTGTGTGTGTGTGTGTGTGTGTGTGTCAATGAAAAGCTGCAGCAATGCAACAATTCCTCATGAAAGTATTCAAAACCGTTACATAACCTGTCAAAAGATGCAAGAAGTTCTCAAAAGAAAGAGAAAGAAGAAATCATCCAGATGTAAACAAAGCATGAAACTAATCAGTTGTGTGATGATGTGTTTGATGTTGCTATGATCACACAGAAGTGTGAGAGGTAGTACTGTGGAGTTGTGTTTAACAGTGCTTATAGTCACAGTTAATCATGTCTATTGTGTGTGTGTGTGTGTGTGTGCAGGGTGAGAGAGTAATTGTGATAAGGCAGGTGGACCAGAACTGGTACGAGGGGAAGATCCCAGACACAGCCAAACAGGGCATCTTTCCTGTGTCATACATCGACATCGTCAAGCGCTCCCCGACCAAGAGTTCCAGCCACCATATAGACCCACATGGTTACCCTGGACACAGGACACCAAGCTCTACACCCGTCAAGGTAGGGGCATCACTACAACGTTGTGACAATAGAATACAACAAACCAATAAAGAGCTTTAAATGTCCGACCAGCAATTTCAAACTAATTAGAATAAAGCATTGATTCATTTGTAATTTGGGGGCATTTATTTACGTTTCAGAACCAGAGTGTTGGTTAATAACAAAAATTACAAATGCCAACAAACATTATACCTCTTCAAAAAGTAACATGTCTCCAGTTTAGTAAAATAGTTTATGTTCATATATTTAGATAAATACATCATCTGCGTAAAGGAGTACATACAGCTCTTTATTTCTGACACACACAAACAAAAAACACACTCTCTGTACTCTCTGTTCCACTTTTATAAATTACACTGTTCCTTCTTTTTCACTTCACCTTCATGGAGCCTCTCTACCATCTACCTCCATCCTCCGCTACTCGTGACCTCCCCTCCCGTCACCCCCCGTTGAGAAGGCTTGACCTGCAAGCTATCACCAGCGAGTGGCTGTCCCTCACTTTGGACCCTTCAGCGTCCACTCCCGCTTGCTCCCTCACAACCACCCCCGTACCGCCTACACCACCCCCCCTCCCCACTGACCTTGCACCTTTCCTCAAGGCACAGGGACCTAAGGCACCCTCACCTGCGCCATCAAAAAGAGTCTCCGCCCTGCCGCCCCAGAGATTTTCCATAACTTCTCCAGGGAGACTCACTTCAGTTGCCCTGCCTTTCTCTCAACCGCCTCTTCCTCCTCCTCCCCCTCCTCCTCCTCCTCCTCTCCTGCCTCATCCCTCATTTGCCTCTCCACTGCCTGACTCTTTACTGGGATACAACAGTGGCAAAGAAATAGCTCAAGCATCACATATTTCTAAGCCAGAGATTATGTCCTGCACAATGCCAGAGCCAATAAATTCACCCACGCAAGTTCCTCTGCAGGACAAGTCACATGTGGAAGTAAACAAAAGCAGCAAAGTCCCTGATGTTAAGCTGCAGGTGAAAGACCCGTATGACGAACTTTTGTCTATGATTCTGGAAGGTTCTACCAGCACAAACTTGTCAAGATTGTCTCCGGTAGATTCCCCAGCAGCTATGCTAACCAGTGAATCCCAGAGCAGGTTTAAGCTAAAAGCAGAGGAATCCCATCAGCCAGCTGTGAAGCGCTCGGCTGTAACTCCAAGCAGCGACTCGGCTGGCGTTCGGTTAGAGGTGCAGTTTCACAAGCCTGTAACAATGGAGCCGCTTGCCATCTCTTGGGGAGGGCAGTCAAAAACTCAGAGTGAGCAACCGGCCGAGCCTCAGAGACCGCCATCGGTGAAAGGAAGGGGATATACTGAGTTGTTCATTGAGGAAGACGGTGAAGCTAGAGAGGACAGAGGGGAGGATATGAAAGGTTTTAATGAGGGAGTCGGTCCACAGGTAGAGCATGGTGTGAGCTTTGGGGGCAACTCTACAGGGCCCTGGAAGTTAGATGGAGGGAAATGTTTAAAATCTTAGAAGAAATGCACCCACATTTGCCTTCTCTTAAAAAAGAGCACCAAATGCAGATTTCAGATGAATTGTTAATTTATCAATTTGTCGTGTTGCATTATCATTTACAGGCCTAGTGTTGCGTGATGTCGTTTTTTTGCGCCTGTAAAATGTGTCGCATTAAATTGTAGGATTGTTAGCAGAAAGTAGTGTACATGCCATGGACATGCTCTTCCTACTATGACAAGTGCACTACATAGTAAATAGGGAGTGATCTCGAATACAGCCAGTGTGAGGATGAAGTAGTGCACATGATGTGAGGAATAGTAGTTTTTTTCTAAAAGGACTCTGGTGTTCAGAAGAACTACCGCTTTTGTCCACAGGGACCGCCAACATCACCACAAAATATACGTTCCTTGTAGTAACTTAAATCAAAGAAGAAATATGCATTGACTCTAAAGTCTCCAAATATCGTTATTGTACAACATACTGTACACAATAAAGTAGTTTTTTTTCTTTTTCAAATCATGCATTTTTCCCTCCATGTCCTTTCTGGGGCACAATAAATATCCTCAGCATTTACCTTCTGTGTTTCATCTTCAGAATTGATGTGTGTGTCATTACCTCCATAGGCTGATGTCTCTCCCTCCACTTTGACACGGCTTCCCCCCTCCGGCCTCCCCTCACCCTCAATACCACCACCTCTAACCTCCTTACCTCCCTCTTCCTCTTCTTCTCATTCTTCTTGTCCTCCTTCTACTTCTTCTTTTACTCCTTCTTCATCTTCTACTTCTTCGTTTACTCCTCCTTCATCTTATACTTCTTCTTTTACTTCTTTTACTCCTTCTTCATCTTCTACTTCTTCTTTCACTCCTTCATCTTCTACTTCTTTCACTTCTTCATCTTCTACTTTTTCTTTTACTCCTTCTTCATCTTCTACTTCTTCTTTTACTCCTTCTTCATCTTC
>NW_022280058.1:2367548-2381367 GCF_004355925.1 Anarrhichthys ocellatus | reverse complement strand
TCTTCTACTTCTTCTTTTACTCCTTCTTCATCTTCTACTTCTTCTTTTACTCCTTCATCTTCTTTCTCACGGTCACAACAGCAGCATCATAGCACCTTCCCTCCCACTCCCCCTGTCTCCCCTCGTCCCCCATCCCGTCCTCACCTCATGACATCGCCGGTACCTTCAGTCTCACCCTCTCCACCGGTCTCACCACCTCCCCTCCCCTCCTCTCACCCTTCTCCAAAAGCCCCCTCAAGCTCTCTCTATCTTTCTCATCTGGTCACGTCACGCCCCGACTCAGAGTCGCCTATTCCCTTTCCCGCCCTGACTCCCCCTAAACCCGCCTCTCCTCCCCTCGCCACTCCGCGCTCTCCCCCCACTGTTCCCCATCCAGGACGTAGGTCTCCCAAGGTGAAGGTAAAGCTGGAATGTTGAGACGATGCCGTTGATTTAGATCTTGTTTGTGGTGCCAAGGATTATGAGAAGTACTCATCTGATGATACCTCTCTCTAACGATTTATGTCTTGACATTTGCTGAGGCTGAGACTATGGTTGAAGTGATTATTCAACTAATCAATTGACAGAAAATTAACATGTTTTAAGTCGGTTTGACCGTGTTATTTATTCAGGGTAATGCTTTGATCATTTGCTGCATTTTCTCGGTTTTATGTCATTGCAAATTGTCTGACTGTAAGTGAAAAATGCACATCACAATTTACCAGATTGTATTTGTGGACCTTTTGTAAACTAAGCGATTAATCAGCAGATTAATCGCTTAGTACACTAACAAGCATTGTGCACTATCGTGTATGTGATATGGTGATGATTTATCAGGGTATCCCCGGATCCTCAAAAACAAAAAAATGCATTGAATTAATTTATCCAAACATAAGACTTTAAGTGGTATAAAATGCCTTGTGAATCTTTCAAAAGTCTCTAAAGTGCTAAGACATGGGAAGTAGGATTTTATGATTTTTCTTCTGATATTATATATTGAGTGGAATTAGTCAACTTAAAAAGTCTTACATCTAACTTGCCTTATGCTGTATAACTCAAGCCCCCAGGAAAAGCGCTGGGCGTTGAAGTGGAAGTGTAATTTACGGGTCCGTCATATGATGCCAAGGGTCCCATAGGCTTACAGGTTACCATTACAGGTTACCATAGGCGTACAGTGGGAGAGAGACTTCTGTAACTCAGCGGGTATATTTATTTTAGGGAAATCAACTTCGCAGGACGAACACTTAAACAGCCCTTAATTAAATCATTAGGTCTTTAGAGTTGTAAAATGCACAATAACCGAATCCAGAGTTCTTCTCCTTTCTCCATTCATGAGATCGAGCGGCCCGTGGTGAAAGGAAACCCTAGCGTGCTTGCTCTATGGGCCCATTCATGCAGAAGCAATGCGTAGGGTTCAGTTAACTTTATACTCGGAGTCGATTTTTTTGGGCTTCATTTGCCACTAAACGACTTTGAACAGGGCCCTGCCCCCAACGCTGTATCCAGCTCTCTTTATACCTCCATGGCAGGAACCCCGGACAGCAGAGAATACTCTTAAAGTGCGTTGCTCGTGTCGGTTGACGGCGGTGTGTTTCGGAGGATGTTCTTTGCCGTTTGCATGTTGATTGGGTGACGTTTTACAGCATGTCATTAGCGTTTGTGCTTGTGCATTCAGCTCATAGTGAAGGCTGCTGACTCGTTCACTGTTGAAGATTACCGGTGTGTTGCTTCTGGTCTTTCTGCCTGTGAAGCAGGATCCAGTCGTTGGTGGTAAACCTCCCCGTAGCCCCATCTTGTCCCGGAGGTCCTATCTGTCCCACATTAGAGGTCGAAGGGTAGGGGGGCATGTCTTCATTCAACCATGCTCTTACTGTACTCTTGTCTCTTTGCAGGAAGGACATCTTTAGAAACATCCGCATCATTCACGACTGACCACAACACATACATACTAAAGTGTGCTGTTTTTCAAATACAGTGTCATTTTCCTTTTTAAGAAAGGATGAATTGTAGTGTTTTCTGCCGTGAGTGTTTGTGGTCACACCTCTGGGGATAAAATTACAGCTTATTCATCATCAGTGACACCCTGAGACAAGTCTCTCCGTTTAACATCGTCACACCCGATAGAAAAGCCTTTCAAATGCAAGATTTTGACTTTCTGTCTGTTTCTGTCTCTCTCACAGCGATTGGTTCAGGATGCACTCCATGGTGGAGGAGATCCGTAAGTTCTTCTTCTAACTATTCCACTGGTTTGCTGTTACGCAAGAAAAAAAATACATCTCTTGTATGTATCTATATTTATATATCTTGTGCTAAACTGATATACATGTGTGCAGTAATTGTAATCAAGGAATACTTGCTGAACCATGTCAAGTGTAAGTTTTTACATTTGCTTTATTGGTATAACGTTTTAAACACAAACAGAAAAAAAAGGTTGTCATAGTACGCACAACAGAAAAAAAGTGACATTACGCAATACTGCAGAATAGCATGAGCGTCAGTTCACCATCAGTGTTCCTAACACAGGTACCAGGCCGTGTACAACTACCTGCCTCGCAACGAGGACGAGCTGGAGCTGAAGGAGGGCGACGTTGTAGACGTGATGGAGAAGTGTGACGATGGCTGGTTTGTTGGTAAGAGGAGGAGAACACAGGGTTGTTGTTGTTTATTAGGCACGCAGTTATGATACTAGATGAATATATCGGACAGATCAGCTGGGCAACAAATGTACACCATGAACAGCTGGTCGAACAGAAGCTGTTACCGTCTACACAGGGCTCGTGGTCTGCAGTCCACTAGATGGCGCTGTGATCCCATCACATATTCAGAACTTCAACATTATTCTTCACAGCTGAGCAGGTCTGATAGCCCTGAGAATGTGTTTGTTAATCTGAAAAAACTCCTAAGATGTTCTCATGCGACTCAGTTTGATCTCCAGCTCTGGTGGGTTTCCAGATTGCAGTGAGCTGTAATAATATTAGTGACAGCTACTGCCAAGTTTCAAGCACTGACGATCTCATTTTACTGCTCTTTGTTTCTGAAGGGACCTCTCGACAGAGCAAGTTGTTTGGAACCTTCCCAGGAAACTACGTAAAGCAGCTATAATGATGATTCCAGACCCCGCCCCTGGCTCCGCCCCCTTTCTGTGACAACTTCTTCGCACACAGCACTCGCAGGACGCCACCCTCCCAGAGACCTGTCGCACATTAATGTGTTTGCGTGCATGTGTGGCCTCGTCAGCTTCACACGGACACAACCTTTAGCTCTAACTAGCCATCTTTAATGGAAGACTTCTTTAAAAAAAAATAATGTCGTTTTTTTTTTTAATCTTATCTTTTTATCCTTATTTTTCTATCATGGAGAACCCAAACTTTGTGCTCCAGTCAGCGACCTTTTAACTTTTGACTGTGATGGAAGCATATGGAAGGAACTTTGCGAACAGTCAGTGATAGACAACAGGGCACCGCTGTGATGCTTCTCTTTCTGTTAAAAGGGCAGTGAGATCACCACCATCACCTCTTTTTATTATTTTTTTTTATTTGTCTTCAGTTTGTTTCAAACTAAAAAAAACACTTGTTACATTTCATTTCAGTGTTCAATTACAAATATCCCCAAAGACATTCAGTGCAGAGAGTGTTTGTAGAAACAGTGTTCTGTCAGCAGGTCTGTTGCATACCAGCTGTGTTGAAGGGATTGCAGCCATGCAGCCGGTATTTCAGGTAAAAGGATGTGAAGTCCCAAACGTACATGTGGAAAAATACTTTGCATGTATCGATGTTATGTGTCGCCCAATGTATTGATCGGATGATAAGAATTTGGGGATATGAAAGACGATCATTATTCATTATCAAGCAATCGTTTCAAATATTTCAAATATTCAATAATGTAGAAGCGTGAAAAAGTATCATTGATTCCTGCACTTGCTGTCTAAACCTGATCTAATAGCTTTAAATTATAAGATTAGGAAACAAAAATATCTTCAGCCTGTTGGTTCTTCATCTTCACACTAGGATTGATGCACTTTAACGAAACTTTTAACACAATTTAGTGTTTGTTTTATCTCAAATTTCACTTCAGATTGTACACAGTAGGTGTTATGACTGTGGACGTGACCAGCACTTCCGATGTATTGGTCACGTTTAAAAAGCGTGTGCAAAGAGGTTACCGACCTTTTAGGTATTATATTTATTAGAGGACAAGTGCTGGTCGAACTGTGTTATAAGACGATTTTAGAAAGGACGGAACAACACGACGCTTTTCTAACATCCCGCGTGTTATTTTATTGTGTCGAGTGTCATTGTCCAGATGGGTGCTGAGTGACAAACAACACAATAGTTCATGGGCTGTAATGGTGCCAGGTGTCACAATGTTTTATGTTGAGTTATTTAAGTCACATGCAGGAAGACATGACATTTGATCAAACACTTGAGTCATGTAACTGCAGTTTTTCCACGAGACTTTGGTGGTATCTTTGAAAACCTGGTGTCAGACTGAGTGCTTCACTCTTTCATGTTCTATACCATTTGGAATTATCGGCCCTTTTAGCTTGTCATGCTCAGTGAATATGATTAATGTGTTTTTATTTTTCTCATTGTATGTGTTTCACATAGGATGGACACTGACAACAAAACAATTGTTAAAGCACCTTAAGATATATTTTGTTTTATCATTCACCGTCTTTCACGTCACCCCGTCGTCCACGATTTCAGTTGGTGTGAGGACACTGTGTGTGTGAGTGTTTTTGTGTAAGCTTTTTGTATGAGAGCTGTAAAATGGCCAACATCCACTTGCTTTATAAAGTCAGCTTTTTCTCACCCACCATCATATTTGGTTTCCTCTCCTTCTTTCTTCACATTCTTCATCAGTGGTGCTAATTTCCACATTTTCAAAGTTATTATTGTAGCCAGGCATGTAGGCCTTTTTTTTCCTCCCTCCAGTTCTTCGTTGTTTTAAAAGCCAGTGACATATTTAAACTGAAGTTACTGTAGTTAGTGAGTAGAGTTGGTGATCGCTGCCTTACATCCAACTCAATTATTTACTAGCCATGTATATGTAAACCTCTTCTGTGATGCAAAAACTTTAATTTATGCATATATAGTGTAGAAAACGTCAGGAACGTGTGCACAGAATGATCACAAACTACAGTGTTGAAACTTACAGCAATCCTCTGGTCTGCCTTTGATACAACATGAAGAACAGATTTGGATTGAAGACATGAATTTGACTCCTGCTATGTTTATACATGTAATGAAAATGTTAATCTTATATGTTATTGGTGTTAATATCAAATTCGATGCACACTCTTGGACCTAAGTATTTCTACAATATCTTAGCATTTCTTGGATGATTTTATGGGGGCTGTATTGCTAATAAAATCCAGCTGGTAGATGAAATATTTCCAATGATTTTGTCCTTTCAGCTTAAACAGGAAGACAACTTCAATCGTTGATGACTGAAAAGTAAAATCTCATCTGTGGTGTTTAAAGGTACGATTCAGAGATTTCATCCCCTTTCCTAGAATTTTATTTTAAGCACGGAGGTGACGTTATACACGTCTAAGTTCTCTCACAGTTCCACACATGGACTGTTGGTGGCAGTGGTGTGCAATAAGAGAACAACTGTGATTACCTCGAAAACTCCAAAGGGTTGCAGGTTATATTTTAAAATCTATCTAAATCCTTGTTATTACTGACCACCAGTCCTTTGGACCATCTCTCAGTACGTTAGGACTCCCCTACTCTGTCTTGTAGCTCCATGCCCATTCTGAAACAGATCATGTTAGTAATAGAGGGCTAGTCATTTTCTCAACTGCTTGGCACTGCAGTTTTTAGCAAAATTACTCAAACAAGTGTAAATAGTGTGTTTGCTTTTGTGTCTGCTTTTGTTGCAGGTGAGAATTAGTCGCAGAGAGAATAAGTGTAAAAAGGGAAACTCTTAACATGTCTGCAAAGAGAGAGAGAGAAAGTTTGAGTATGCTTCACCATGAACTTCCCCTTATTTGTCAAGGAGTTACATCATCATGGTCACTGCAGAAACAAACCATGAATCTGGTCCACTTCAAAACGCATGCATAGAATGACGCTTTACGCAGCTGATGGATTTTTACGCAGCTGATTAATTTGCACAACTGTTTTAACTGGCACTTTGATTCAGTTACATGATGGAAAAACTCAGAGCGAAAGCCTATCGGTGTTGATACAGCCTCGCTCACACTTTGTTGACAATTTGGCAAAGAGAAAAGATCTCCTCAGCTGGCAGGAATAAAACACTGTGATCATAAACAAAGAGCAGAGTAAATAAGGTTTTTGTAGATGAGAGGAAATCTTTTGAGAGATGAAAAATAACTCATTTTAACGGCCAACACAAAGAGAGACAATGTGTTGAAAACGGTGTTGAAACTGGATTGTTGACAAGCTCAGGGGTGAGAGTCCTGGGTCCCATCCAGATCAATAGTGGCTGGAATGTGCCTGTGGGACCTCCAGGGCCTCACAGTGGAGCTGCGCCTCCAGACCAAATAAGGACAGGAGCAGCAAGACTCGTCAACCAGAGAGAGAGAGGAGGCCAGCCAGACTGTGAGCTGGTTTACATCCTCACTCTGTCTACAAGTGTCCATGTAGGTATTCGCAGACGTGAGCCAAAACTGGATTTATTTAGGACGACTGAAGCCTGTGTAGCACCTGATTTATCAGGCAAAATATTGCTTTCTATTTTGAGAGAGAAGTAGTAACAGAGAAAAGAAGAACTAAGAAAAAGTGCTCAACAGATACAAGAAGACCGTCAAGCAAGTGCTGGTAGAACAGTCTGGGAGTCAGTTCCCAAAATCTGACCAATTACTTCACTTCTGGGGTGGGGTCTGTCCATTCTCCTCCCCCTGCACCCACCCACATGGGTTCAAAATCTGCATCACTTTGATATCCCTCTGCTCTTTAACTTGGTTCCCCCTCTGCGTGCAGTTTACTGTCAGTGCTGTTGTTCTCCAACAGAGCGGGGAGACATTAACGGGTCATGCCACTCAAAGTCGTGTTGGTCGGTCCGGCCCCCTGGGGGTTTCGCCTGACAGGAGGAAAGGACTTCAACCAGCCCCTGACCATCTCCAGGGTGAGTGAGTGATAGGAGGTCGCCATTATTAATAACTTGACAAAAAGAGAAAACCTTTCCACAGCTTTTACCAGTCTTCACTGTTGGTTGATCATTTGCTTATCAAGGATTTGACAATGTTTCTACTGTCAGCAGCCAAGTGTCTAAAATGTGAATGTGCTTTAATCCTTTGGTGGTCCAGTGTTCAGGAGTCAGTGTTGCCAATAGCTTCAACATTGCGTGTCCAGGAGGGTTGGTTCTAGAGCTGGTGTGGGGCTTGCACCTGTGCCACAGTAAATGCAAGAGGCTTAGATACAAATAGCAACGTACATTGTACTCTGACATGTGCACACACACACACACACTCTCACACACACACACACACACACTCAAATGTCTCATCGAGTGGATTTCAGACTGGAGTATAAAGGAGTGCAGTGTGCTCATCAATTCAAACAAGAAAACTGGTGAAAAACATGGAAGAAAAAGAAAGGTAGAGTCCTCCAGATGTAGAAAATCTTTATTTTTTTAAATCAACGCATTCGTGAGCTGAGTCAATAAATAGAAAAATGAATTCGTTAGAGAAGATGAGCAGAGTGTCACATATGCGTCACTATATGTCTAGTATGATGGTGCAGCTATTCAAAAGCTTGCAGACAGTCAGTCAGCTTGAGGTCAAAACGCAGCATCACGCAGCTCGTCATTATTGTAGACTGACGGCACAGGCAGAGCTGGGAGATGACAGATTACATGTGTAAAACTAAACGGGACTGGAATTCATGAGAGACTCATAGTGACCAAGTTACAGACACTTCGGATGGTCAAATGATCTATCACAAAGGACAGCTGCGTCGATGGCTGTCGATTCAGATGGAAATTTGCTTCATCTGTTGATGAAATGATGATTTCCTGAAACTAATGTGGTATTTCCTGTTTAAACAAATTACCACCAAGTACCTGAATCACGTGAAAAAAAACAAGACGGTAACTGATAAAAACTTATCCCATTGAAAGGAGTAGTTTAGTTCAGCTTGCGAGGGGAAAATATGTAGACGGTTAGCCTAGCTTAGCACAAAGACTGTCGGCAAAGGGAAGGCAAAGACAACAAATCAGCACCTTCTAAAGCTCACTAATTCACACTAATTAATTGAAGAAAAGACAAAGGAAGGGGATCAATTAATAATTAGAGAAAAACAAAAAAATATATGAACAGTAGTGTGTTAATCAGCAGTCAGGCTTTGAGTGCTGTATCCCCGATGTCACACAGGATCAGATGTGAGGAGACCCAGTAATCCCGCTCTCTGTTGGGGTTATGTGTGTCTATATTTAGGGGAAGACCTCAGGAACTAGTGACTAAAAGCATATGTCTCTAAACCACTGGCTCCGTCCAATAACCCCCACAGCTGTTGTGTTAGTCGACACTGTGATGAAAGGGATGAACGAGGGAGGAGAGGAATCTGGGAGGGTAAACGATATGTGAGGAGTAACACAAGAAGCAATGTGGGGAAATGCACTTGTAAGGGAGATATTCAGTAAAGACAAAAAAAGTGAAAAGCTCTGATATACCTGACTAAACATCTCACCAATACAGGCGCTGAACTCTCAGGCTTTATTTAAACACAAATGTCTCCCTTCACTGCCTTTTTTGGTCAAGGAACATCCTCCTCTTTATGAACGGCCGGTGTTCCCAGCTGGTCGAGGAAAGTAAACACAAGCGATAATCATCTTTTCCCTCAGCAGACAGCGGCCTTAAAGGGGCACGGTGCCGAATTTAATCATTTACACGTCATTTTATAACCCCGGTGACGTCATCAGAGTTATTTTAGCTTGAGCGTGGAGACTATACATTTTTAACAATAAAGGTCTTTGCACGCTGGGAGCGTAACAAATTTACTCCCCCCAAGACAATCCTGATTGGTTTAAAGAAATACAATCTAACCACAGTGTTTTATTTCCCTATAGAAGAAAGATAATGTGTGGAGCCAGACAGCTCTTTAGCCTCTGTTGTATTGATTTTGTCTGTTCTTTTTTTAATCTGTCTCCTGCAAGTTTCCCAACTTTAAAGTTGTATTAACTTTTTAACCCTATCTTTAATTTTTATTTTTATTTTTTGCCAGTTGTGGGCAGCGCTACAAGCTCTAAACACAGTGTTAGAAAATGGTTGCCTATCTGGCTCTTTAGCAGCTAAATGCTCCACTATGTTCAGCAGCTAGTCGCTAAAACTGTTTGGCTGCAGAGTCAAGTGATAAGAGTTCTTAATTAGTTTGTCACTAACAGTGACCCCTTTTTACTTTACAGTCATTCGATCTAGTGTTGATGAATGCAGCTTTAAATACAGTACTAGCTTGAATACTGTATATGCTCCAACACAGCAAACATTGTGACCTGCCAGATTAGTTTCCCTAGTTCTGTTCTTATTCATGGATAGCTTATTATTGAAACTGGATTCTCTCTTTCCTTTTTGAATCCCTCACTTCATTCCTTCTTTGCATGTTTTTCTTAAACTACATATACCTACATTTCTATATTGTACTCAAGTATCTTGAGTAACAGAACAGTATTGGGTTTTATCTTGTTTCTTCTTCAGCTTGTGGGATTTTCATGCGAGCAGGTCAGTTGAAGAAGGAAGGACAGATGGGGAGAAAAGGAAATAAAAGGGGGAGAACAGGCAAAAGAAGAAGAAGAAAAGAGACAGAAAGAAAAAAGGAAAAGATGGCAGAAATTCAAACAAAGGCAAATGTTTTGACGTGACAAGTGAGCTGCGTGTAAACGAAATAATCCAATAAAAAGCATAGTCGTCCACAGATTCAGGTAGCAGACATCCGAGCAGTAAAACATATAGTGAGACAGCAGCCCTTCAACAAATGCTCCACTGTAAATCACTGCTCCCTCTTTGGCCGCATGAGCCATCCCCTCAGCACTTTCATCCACAGTTATTTATAGGCAGATGACCTAATTCAAGTTTCAATGCAACATCCCAGCTATAACCCGTAATGCAATATGGCTGAGTATAGGTCATGGCCTGTATAGTGTAAGTGCGGGAATGTTCAGTTGGGTTTGAAGTTGCCTCCTAAGGTATTTTTCTGTGACCCTGGTTGCTCTCCGAGAGTTCTTCTTAATCTTGGTCACTTCCTGGCCAGCGGAATACATATTCCATCTGGATGCTGTCACTTAAGCAGCGCATGTTTACTTTATCTCCATGACAAGGGACAGGCAGTTTACACGCATGCATACCAACCAGCTCGATCTGCATCTCAGGGATCAACTAGTGTTTGGCAGAGTGCATGTGGTGGAAAAACAATGGCAGATTTAGGTCATGAACGGTTTCCTGTTATGAGTTTGACTGAATAGCTGGGCTTCTTAGTGGGGTCTGTGTTTTGTATTTAGCAGGAGTATTTAGGCCAGGTGAGGCTCTCTGATCCCAGCAGGGGAACATGAACAAGGGGCCTTCCAGTTGAGTTGTGCATTAAGAGATGAAGTGCCAGTGATGGAGAAGAGACCATAGCTTTGCACAATGCTGCCCTACCCGTACATACAGGACCGTTTGAATGGGATTTATAGAGGCAGAGGGTTTTTTTCCTCTGGGATTCACTCTAATATCAGTAAGAACAGTCCAACCTCTTATGAATTCACATACCTGTAATATGGAAGGGTTAATAAATTGAAAAAAAGAATGGAAGAACAACTTAACAATAGGGTTTTTCCAGAGCCCCAGATTGAATTATACAGGATTAAACGGGAAAAAGCTTTTAAAACACAGATTAAATGCTGCACAGTGACAGCAATGTTTTTTTCAAGGCCTTAAACTAATATTTAGTAATGTAAAAAAGGGGGGAGGATTAATTAGCATAGGAATAAAAAAAAATACAATTAAATACAATTTATAAAAAAATAAGAAATAGAAATAATTAATTTTTTTATTTGATTTATTTCTGTTATATATTCTTTTCTTCTACCCACTTCCAGATCACCCCCGGCAGTAAGGCAGCCGTAGCCAACTTGTGTGCCGGTGATGTCGTCCTGGCCATCGAGGGATTCCCAGCCACAGACATGCTGCACAGCGAAGCCCAGAACAAGATAAAAGAGTCAACCCATCAGCTCGGTCTTACTGTTGAAAGGTTATATGCAGCAACAAAAAGCATGCACACAAACAGGTGGTGGACACAGTAGAGGCAACACCTGCTCAGTATAATGGAATGTAATACATTAACCTTGCAATATCTGTTTTTAAAATCCCGTAATACATGCTGATACTGTGCAGCAGTGGTTCCTAACCCTTTTGGCTCGTAACGAAGGTTACAAAACTGTAACCCCAGTTTCTATTTGCACAGGCCGAGCCCTCTACTGGACTTTATGCGTAATACTCTCCTCCAAGCAGGAGCACGTGTCTGGAGCTCCCCCTCCCCCTTGGTAAAATGTTCTGCCTGTGCTTATAGAACTAGAGTTACAGTATCGTGACCCTCGCTCTAACTCACACAGGCTCTCTACTGGACTCTATGGGTACAGTTGGCGTACCCATAGAGTACCCATAATTTGGAGGTGTAATGAGTCAACATTGTCCAGTAATGAAAGTCAGAGAAAAATAAGCATAATTGTATGTGCCTGTTAATCGTCTCACGACCCGTCAGATTGATCTTTTCATCCCTCTGTGTTGCTGCCGAGTGTGGACAACTTACTGATCTTCATATTACTGTGTTCTATGGTTAGAATGCGAGAATTACTTCTTAGTCTTTTTTGTACCAACAGGAAATGATACAAGAAGTGTGCCGACATCGGTCAAATGGCTGTTATAGAGAACTTGTGTTTCTGGAGCTTTACCTCTATACCATCTGAATTTAGTTTGAATCTTTTCCAGCTGTGAGCACCTTACACCTTTCTTTTGTGGGTTGCATTATGGGACAGTAGTATCCAACAGCACATTCAGCAATCTGGTGAATTTGAACTCTACCTTAATTGTGTCACTTTAAGCTCAAACCACACTTCAAAAAGTTAAAATAGTTTCCCATGGTATGACCAACATGTGAGCAGATGTTTAAAGCTCAGTTTTGATATTTTCTAGGTCTGGATTATAGACAACTCACACACACACACACTCACAGACTCATGAACAAAGTAATTCAACAGCCGTTAGTAACGTTGTGGTGACCTTCTGACCAGAATCTGTTTTTATAATTTCCAGGAATGAATCGAGACTGTGGACACCACGTGTTGTGGAGGACGGCAAAGCTCACCCATATAAAATGAACTTAGAAGCAGAGCAGCAGGTTTGCAAGAGAGTTGGAGAAATGACCTCACATTTCTTAAAGATTATAGTTTTGATTCACATCATCATCACATAGTTGTCTCGATAATGACCTTGCTTCCTTCTCCTCCCTACAGGAATACAAACCTATTGGCACGGGTCACAACCGGAAAGCTCAGCCATTTGTTGCGGCAGCGAACATCGATGACACGCATCAGGTGGTCAGTTCAGCCTACAACACCCCGATAGGCCTGTACTCCTCAGGCAACATCCAGGACGCCATGGAGGGCCAGATCCGAGGCCTGGCTCTACCCAAACCTGAGAGGTGATGGTTCTCACTCGATCTGCAGCTTAAACATGCCAGTCAGGCTCTTTCAAAGCCCTGCATCAATATCTTAAAAAGGCAAAACAGTCTGTCATTTTGACATATATGTGAGAGAGTCAGCCGGCTCTAATGTCCTAATGAATAACATTTACATCACATCCAGCCAGTGACTGACAATTCTGAATAAGACATCAAAGCTAAGTCATGTCAGCCAATACAATACAGACTCACTCTACATCACCCTGATTTCATTGTAAAGCATTTACAACCACTAGAACCAACCAACTAGAGATAATTATTATTTAATAGCACACAATAAGAAAAGAAAAAATTGCAATATGTCTGAAAAAGAGCATGCTGTTAAACTACATTAAAATATTTCATTCATCCTCTTTTCCTTCTCATTTTTCTTGATGTGGTCCAGTTCATGGATTTTCTTACTCATCCCACATTCAGCATCTAAACCTTTTTTCTCCTTTTGAGTTTAAGTTTGACTCACCGTGTTGAAGCTCTGTAATCTCCAGCTGGTTGTTCTCACCCGATGCAGTTAAGATTGCAATGCATCATTTCTGCCACTAGCATGAATCCCTCTTAATAAAACTGACTCAGTGCGGTCTGGGAACAAGACGTTGAATTTGTCACTGTCGTAGCATATTGCCCTAAGCAGTGCTGTGTCATAGAAAGTAGCGGTGGAGGAAGTATATCTACTCAAGTACCTGCACTTCCATTTTATGCAACTTTACACTTCTAGTCACAGTGGAATTTTTTTTACTTTTACTCCACTACATTTGTCTGACAGTTTATGTTATTAGTCTTTTTTCAGATTTTTCATTAGTTTAGTTTAGTTTATTTTGCACAATTAAAAAAAAAACATAACAAAGAGAAATAATATCACGGTGCAGGAAGTGGCAGAAAACGCACTGGGCTTGATGGAAGCCTCTACCTATACGTATATATATATATATAATATCATAATTTCACAATATTATAGAGAGCACAAAATGAATATACATAATTTATGACTACATAATATTGATGACAACATATTTTAACAAGATATGATGTATAATAACAACATAGGATCAGAATACTTTCACAATTGAATGGTTGAGTGTGCATTTGTGTGCATCCTGACCAGGTATTGTACTTGTATGTGTGTGTGTGTGTGTGTGTGTGTGTGTGTGTGTGTGTGTGTGTGT
>NW_022280058.1:2325269-2367538 GCF_004355925.1 Anarrhichthys ocellatus | reverse complement strand
GTGTGTGTGTGTGTGTGTGTGTGTGTGTGTGTGTGTGTGTGTGTGTGCGCGCGTGTGTGTGCGCGCGCGCTCAGTCCCAGAACTTTGGCTAGCATCGAGGACTCTGACGTGTACCAGATGTTACAGAGAGACCAGGAGGAGCCCCAGGAGCCTCGGCAGTCTGGCTCGTTCCGAGCCCTGCAGGACTTTATTGACAGTGATGGTGAGCTCTTAATTTTTCTCAGACTATTACTTTCACAAGATAAAAACATCTCATAGGTTGAAATGATTACAGGTACAGACAAATATTTTTATTTTTACTGAAGCCAAAAAGATGCAATGCCTCACAGTAGAAACACTAAGATGTTTTACAGGCCACAGAAACCTATTTTCTAAATGAGCTTTTTATTATGAGTTATGGGGTTCTGCATGGACACACTATTTTCTGCCAAAGCTAGAACCATTTTGGTTCTTTCACATTAGAGATTTTTGTATTTCTTTTTTCTCTGATTATTTTACTCAATGGTTTGAAGTGGACGAGGCTCCACTGGAAAAAAAGATGCAATCACATACACCTGATAAACAACAGCTAAAGATTACTACTTGTTTATTCACGAGTATTTAACGTTAAAACTAAATACTTAAAATGTGAAGCAACGTTTTCAGGGTATTTTGCATTGCTACTGCAATTTTCTCTTCGACGCAGTTCTTTTTGGGGGTTTTAGGAATGTCATTGTTGCCGTGTAGAAGGATTCAGTTCAGACTGATGAGGGCTGGAGCACATAATTGCAGTTAGAGCTATTTCATAAGCTGCAGCAGCAAATGTTTTTGATTTCTTACGGCTTACTTTTCTCAAAAGCGATTTATATTTGTACCTCCCGTACAAACATCAAGACCATTTTTGCCCAAAGACACTTCCACATGTGGACAAGAGGAGGCAGGGATTGAACCGACAACCGTACAAACAACCGGCTGTAACTCCTACGCAGTTGAATTTACTGAACCACATTGCTCATTTGATGACCTTCTAATTGTGGCGTAAACAATTATAAACATGACATTTTGTGAGGCTACGGGGAACAAAGATGAAGATAACACTATTGTTTAAATCGTTTATGCAATATTTTGACCCTGTATGACTCATAACATACACAGTATGCTACACATTATATAATTCAGGCGCGCTCTCATGTGTTACCTATATTCAAGTAGTTTAGTGTAGCTACACAATGCTGCATTACAAAAGCACTCCTCCATGTGTTTCCTCTGTTAATTGAGTTGTAAAAATGCATCCTGATAGCATTGAAGTTATGAAATATGCTTATACCTGATAAGTGTCCCTGCCTCAATTCTGTTTTGTTTGTGTGTATGTGCTCCCGCATAAGCACAGGGTTGTTTTGATGCGTGGTCTCTCTCCCATGTGGGCAGGCACTCGTCCCATTGTGACCAGGACAGTAAAAGCCCCGACAAACAAACCAACTACGCCCACAGGAAACCTGCAGAAGCTGCCCGTCTGCGACAAGTGTGGGAATGGGATTGTGTGAGTTGTTTGTATTGCAGGGCTGTTGCACAGAATTGAACTGTTATGCACATGTAACATACATCTTAACATGATATGCCTTTATGCAAATACATTGTTCAACAAATCGTTATATATGATATATTTATGTTTTACTCTGTAATCAAGTATTCATGTTTGAACACCAGTTATAGATGCTTCATAGGAGGAGTTATTATGGTTGACTAAAAACTGTATTAAATACTGTAAAAGTGTCCTTACACACCTTATACCGTTCATTAGGTTGTTGTAATAGGGGAGTTAAAGTAACGAGTTACCGTAATAGCTTCGTATGTAGCTACATAGCTAATTCAGTCTCAACGAGTTTAACAAATCAGGTTCTTCTTTACCTTCCTTCAGACCAACTTAAGACCACTGTATGTTGAATTTATTATTTATTATTTATTACAAGATCGTTATTATTATGATGTGGGTTTTTTGTCCGTTGAATATGTTGGTGCAGTCTCAGTGTTGCTTTCAAGTTATTCTTGTCAGTGACCAGTTTAGGGAGGGTGTATTTATACTATACTATACTGGCTTTACTATTGCTACTGTACCTCACACATACCCTATTCTTTTCTTCTGACATCTCCCTCTTTGTCTTTTATGCTACAGCGGGACGGTGGTCAAAGCACGAGACAAATATCGTCACCCCGGTTGCTTTGTGTGCTCCGACTGTGACGTCAACCTCAAACAGAAGGGCTATTTCTTCGTGGAGGAGCAGCTGTACTGTGAGACTCACGCTCGCGCTAGAATGAGACCACCAGAGGGACACGACCTCATCACAACTTTCCCTTCTGCATAGATTCATGGCAAACAGACACACATACAAACAGACACTTCTGTGTCCTACATCTGTTTTGTGTGTTTATCTGCACTTGTTTATCTGATGTTGTCTATGTGCAATGATATATCGATAAGAATACACTTTACTCCCTGATCTTTACAGCAAGATGTTTTCTCTGTGTAGGAACATGTCACAGTTGAACAGCCTGGTTGTTTAGCAGCAGTGACTACAAAACACACTGAGACTTGCCTCTTTCATTTTGCCACTTTCTCATAATTCAATGTCTTTGCAATAAAGACCTTTTGCTCATACTGACTTATAGGTGGCCTCTGTATGTGAAGTCTTAAGAAGAAAAGCACCACCTGTAGAAAACAGAAAACAGCCTTTATATGGCAATCTATTCAGCAAATAGCCTTTGCCGAAAAATAGCAGAATAAGCAGGTGATGACTGGCTCCTAATTAAGAATTGAGAGCAGCTTTGTGCATTTCACCTCTTGGCCAATCAGGGTGTTACAACGCCCTTTCTTTAGGGCTTAAGAGAGGTGGGGAACTGCACATCCAGGGCCTTGTGATCCTTGCACAGCCTTATGCGGACTTCATTGAGACATCTTTGCTGTCTTAACTTTTCGGTTTGAGGTTTATTTTGAATGTTGTGAAACCTAGTCTGAGTAAATGTTATAGGAAAAAGAAAATCTTTCCAGGTTATATTTTGGGTCAAGCACAACCCCGCAGGCTTTATTTTATTTTGGGTTTATTTTCTTTGAAAATACACATTTCCTTATTATCGAAAAGGCATTTTTTCGTTATGAGGGCACTGATTTGGGAACTTATTCTCAGGCTTCTTCCCGTTCAGCTGAAATCTGGGCAATCAGTAGCACAACATAGGCAATTTAACGTGACACACTGGGTTCTGTCCCCCGCAAAATCTAAAAGCAAAACATTTCTCTTCTGCTTTTAACACAATCGAGCCCCAGATTACTTTCATCTGAATCTCAACATGCTTACAGTGAGATGGAGCATATCTGGTTACATCTGGTGTTTGTTGTTAGTCTGTGTAGCCTGGTCTTCGTCATCTGTTCTTTTTGAGGAAAAATACATCATTGCTGGCCAGCAGCCACACTGTGAGACCGCCTATGTATTTGTCCACTGCTGCTGAGCAGACTGGTAGACCCGGACCCATGGAAACCCTGATGAAGTGAAGTAATGTCAAGGGAGTTGCTAGCAACAAGGAAAAGGGAATAAGAGTTGATGTTATACACCTCCTTGTAACACCAGTATTGATCCTGTAGCTATTGGCAAAATGCAACTTTACAACAATCCATTTAGTATACTGTAGATGGAGGGTCTTCTTTGTTTGGGTTGCTTCAGCATCCATTATATGACTCAAACAAGAATTTAAATTGAGACGGTGTAACAAACCGTACTGTTCCCTTTTTGAATGAGTTATTGGCTTGATTTGCTCATTTCAATTAGGTGTAGAAGAAAAGGACAGCGGGGTTAAAAATATAATTGATTAGATCAAGAGATTTCCACTCCTGTCTCTGCTCCAGACGGTTACACAACTGAGTCTGCTGAGGATAAAGCACACCGGGCCAATGGGTCCATCATTACTCACTCACGTTGTGTTTTTCAAAACTACAGAACCTAATTTCAAATTCCAGTTTCCAGTATAGTCAGGCTGAAACTGAGGTAAATTATCCACCCAAAAATCAAACAGAATATTTCTATTTGATGCACTGTGGGATGCAAACACATACAGGTACATTGTTTAATAATAATATTAAGGTTCAACAGTTGCATCAATAGGCTTACATCAATAATTGAGTCCACTGCACATCCAGTACTGCATACTGAGAGAAGTGACTCCTGCTGCCGTGGTGAGACCCTGTTGAGCTAAAGTATCATTTGTAGCTGTTTGAGACAACAGAAAACACTGTAGTCAAAATAAGTTACCAAGTATGCTGTATAGGATATTTAAATGTATGTTTTTCATCACCGGGCAGCACGAAGCATCTACTCATGGCACGTGCTGATAGTTTCTAGCTAACTGATACTGCAAGCTCACCTAGCTAACAGTACAGTTCAGCCAGAGTAAAATAGACAATAGAGCAGGGTATGTTTGAGGGAGTTGCTACCTTGTGATTGACAGGTCACTACCACATCGTTGTTCGGTCTGGGGATTGACGAGTTTTCATCGAACAACTTCAACCCTTTTTAGTGTGTGTTTTCAGTCCATGAATGTTAATTGTAACCGTTTCGGTCAACTAAAGATTTCTTATTCAGCATTCAGTGAATAGCTCCACCCTCTTGATTCAATTTTGGTTGCAAAAAGCCAAGATGGCCAAAATTCAGTGACTACATCCAATTCCGTTATACAGTCTATGCCCACAACAAGATCTGTGATTTATATTGAATAACCAGGTAATGATTTCTGTCACGTTGCTGTAGAGTTTATTAAAATGTATTTAACCTAGTTTTATTATATTCGAGAGAAGGCAAACATCGATACAGCTCATATCTTCAACACTTTAGCAACTCACAACAAAACAATCTTGATTTGATAAACAGCACTACAGGTGAGAGGAAATTGTCCCTTTAAAGCTGAGTTAAGCAATTTTTCATATTAACATCAAATCAAGTAAAAGGTGTCACTGATACAGTAACAAAGACACAGGATTTTTTTGATTTTTTTTTTCATGGTTCATACATTTTGTAGTTGACTCTCTGCTGCTTGTATTATCTACCTTAGATAGCTGTTTCCATTAAGAAAGTGCTGATAAGTCCACTGCATACTACCTGCTGGCCAAACCACAGCTACAACACCAATGCATATTTGCCTTAACATTATCCAGGTTCCAAAATATGACTCACAATGAATGGTAACATTGCTCCATGTCTGCTGGAGCAATGTTACGAGCACACAAAAATGTAAACGTTGTGCAGTTTTACTTTATGATGATGACAGGATGATTTATCTGCCTACTCGAATAAGTCACTCATATAATGTATGCTAACAACATCCCTAAAGAAGCCATGAGCCACTAACAACATCAATAAGTCATGCTTATGCTGTGATGCTGTTTCACTATCCTCTCCCATTTTAGTTATGTCCCAATGGAATTACAATTCATTGACTAAATCGATACGCTGGTCACTGAAGGACTGCTATTAATCGAATGATAATGCATATGGATGGAAAGAGACTGACATGAGTGACGTAAGTGCAAGACGAGACCATCAGCAAACAAAGATTCATTTAATTAGTTTTAAAGCTCTTGTTCATTTTAATTGATCTGCAAGTAGCCTCCTCCTAAGAGCAGATCAATAACATCAGACGGTTAAAGAAAACATTTTTTATTTATTGCTTAATGCACCATGAATAGCTGACTAGAAATGGGCATGTAAAGCTAATATATCAGTCCCTCAGCTCCTCACGTATGCACAAAGTAAATCAGTGAAGACCTGGTCAATAGGAAGGGTTCTTCAAAACATGAACAATTAGGCTGCTCACTGCAAACAAAGACAGGTTGGGGAGGGGGAGGAACTCCTCATCTGTCTAATAAGAAACCCGATATCAGTTTCCTGCTAAACCCATAACACAAACATCTGCATCCCTCTGCGCCTGCTGCTCAGACCGCATTAAACGTCCAGGTTAAAACAAAGTTAAATGTACTTCACACGTCACTTTCTCCATTTCACACGTGCTTGATATTTATTTGTACATTTTTGCATGCAGTATAATCTACCACCAAACACTTTGTTTGACTACTGACAGTTGACAGAGTAGTATTGACATTTAAACAGGCTGATAAAATGGGACATTATGTCCATTACATATCCATTTAGCAACACTGTTAGAATAATAATGACACTGAATCAAATGACTTGATCCACTTGCAAATCAACATACAACTAACAGCTTTTTCTTATTTCTTCTTACAAGGTTATACAGTGTGTCGACCCTGAAGCACCTTGACTTGATAAATTAAGTGTTAAAGGTGCTCTATGTGTGATTCAGAGCATTAATATAGCAGCAAACAACTATTAGCTATGTAAAGATGTAGTGGAGTAATGTCTACCTGAGCAGAGAATGAAGTCACTCTCCCTCTGTGTGTGTGTCGTTATCTGAGCTACTCTGTTCTTTGTTGACATAGCCGGGCTGGCCACAGTGCATGTGCCCCATTGGCTAGCTCATGGGCGCCGCTCTGCAGTGCGCTCAAAAAGTGATTCCAGCTGATAACGCCATCCCCCACCGATGGCGTTCTCATGTAAGCGTAGCACCCACCCTCCGGTTCACGCTCAGGTAAACACTGTTCGCTCTGTCAGCACTTTCACAGGTGTTTGCAATGTTAGCACTGTTAGCTGCAAGTCGCCGGCTCAGCCGCCGCCATGTTAAGAGCCGTTGAGAGGTAATGCTCCCAATCTTGAATACAGCACCTTTAACAGCATATTTTACTTACAAAATATTTAATCTGACAATGAAGTTTCATAATGACATAATCAAGTACGTCAGGTCAGCTGGACTTTATGTACAGATGTACACTGCAACCATGTACAACATTCCAGAGAATAATAGTGAGGTTTTGACATTGTTGTGAAACTTGATATGGTTGCAGGTGATGGGCCCTTGTTCAGGCTTCAAAGGGGCACCAATTTAAATGGCCTCTCCTCTTTATTTGACAAAGTGAAAGTACTGTGGAGGCTGGTTCAGTTGCCAGAAATGCAAACTAATTATTTTGTATTAAATATTTAATAGATATGATCTTAAATCATTGCCTATAACAGTGACAATTTCAGCATTTTCATGTGTTTTTAGATGAAAAAGTATTTAAATACCCACTCACAATTAATAATGCATATAGACCGAGCAGGTTAGTTGGGATAGAATTTTTTTTAAACTTTTTTATGCCCGAAATGGGGTTAGACAAGGTTTTTTTTAATTTATTTATGTTAGCCGATGATTTTTTTGTCGGGAGGGGAGAGGGTATTTTATTTGTGGGGGAGACGCAATGAAGTGAAAAAAATCGAAATGGTCATATCACTCAAAATCATGTTTAGTTTCATTCATAGATTAAAATACATTCTGATAGATAATGCTGTACTTGCATCTTTAATAAAAAATATTGACTGTGAGCAATCTGTGAGGTTAAGCCAAAAATCTGCAAAGTACTGATACTGCTCTGAGCGCATGGTAATAACTGGAGGCGACTCAGAGGGGTGTATTAACGTTTTTTTATCATCTGGCACAGGGTGGCTGGACAGTATGAGAAAGAAAATCAACCTGGAACAATAAAAGGGGGTTCCAAACAGAGTTCCAAAGGTTGAATCAGCTGTGCTCAAATTTAAGATTGAATTCATTTGATAACAAGCCAAGACAAACTGCATCAACAGACCCACCATAAGTAGTTTCCTTCAAACACTTTTGATTATTTTCAATATACCTCAAAATGCCCACACAAAAAAACAAATACAAACATTTCCACAAGTGAGTCACAATAAACCGTCTTTGACTGAGCACAAACTTAGACATTTGTTTATACGCAATCTGTACAAAACTTGTCAACATTTTTTTTTGTCTCTCTGCCTCTGGGGCGTCTTGACGCGGAAGTGAGCGGCTTGTAGCACTTCCACACGGACAAAAAGGCCTCCCTGTAGTTGTTGTTCATCCACCCGTACAGGATGGGATTGACAAACGTCGAGCACATCGCCACAATATGGAACATGGTGAAAAGCAGCTTGAAGTCCTTCATATACAACACGGTGCTGTCGAATTCAACCGCCAACTGGAACGCATGGAAAGGCAACCAGCTGACGGCGAAGACTACCACCATGGTCAGCAGCATCTTCGTGGTCTTCTTATGTTGCTGTCGACGGTCATTCCGACCTCCGTAAGTCATGTGATTCTTCAGCGTATTCCAGATCCGGATGTAGGCAAAGCAGTTGATGGTCAGAGGTAGACCGTATTGAACAAGAAGCGCTGATATGCTGTAGATGCTTCCATTCATGCTGTTGCCTGGCCACTTCTCCATACACACCTGAATAGGCTCTTCCGGTGAAAGGTAGACCGTCTCGTACTCCCTGAAGATGGCGAGCGGGCTGGCTAACAGGGCGCTGACGGCCCACGTGATGACGATGACCACAGCGCACATGTCTTTGGATATCTTGGTCTCCATGAGGTAGACAATGGTCCTGTGGCGGTCCAGGGCGATGATGTTCATGGTGATGGTGGACACGTGCACTGCGATGCCTTGAGCAAAGGGCAGCATGAAGCACAACACCTGACCTAAATTCCACTCGACTTCCAGAGTGTAGACGAGGGTAAAAGGCAAACACAGCGTGTTCACCAGCAAGTCTGACACAGCCAGGTTTACAATGAAGAAATTGGTGACATTCCGAAGAGTTTTAAACCTGAAGACAACATATATCACTAAGGAGTTTCCAATGACTCCAAACAATATGATTGTGCTGTAAGCAAGGATGAGAATAACTTGAACTGCAACCAGCTTAGTGCTGTCGTCTAGCTTCCAAAAGATCCCATTCTTTATGGTGCCGACAGTTGAGCAGCAGTTGGAAGAATTAAGTCCAAGTTGTGAATCTTCTACTTGAGTGGTGTTGACTTGATCTGCTGTGTCCATGGCGGACAGTCCCCATAAGTCACTCTGTGAAGAGATGGACATCGCTTTCAGCAATGGACACACACACGATGTGACCTTATTTATTAATTGAATGGCAACATTCTGGCAAAAATGTTTTAATTATCTCTCTGAAAACAATAAGGTGGCGTCTAAAATATAGAAAACAATGTTGTTGTTTTTTTGGAACATTTGAAAAGCATTGCAATTAATGAATATGTGTTCTGCCTTCAGAGAGCAGTGACACTATTTGCAATATATGTAGATTTCAACAGAGCTGGAGGTGGCAGAGTTGAAGATGCTAAGTCGGATGGGAGTGACGAGTATGGAACGGTAGGAATTGGCTGTATTAGAGGGACAGCTTATGTTAGATGACAGATGGTTGGGGCATGTGCAAAGGAGAGATGTTGGGTATATGGAGAGAAGGATGCTAAAGATGGAGCTGCCAGGCCAGAGGAGAAGAGCTTTATAGATGTGGTGACGGTGGACATGCAGGTGATTGGATAGAGGAAGATGCAGAAGACAGGGCAAGGAGAAGGAGAAGAAGATTTCAATTGATTCTCAATATCTAACTTCCATTACAGCGGAAGATCAACTATGATTTATGTTAAAACTACATGTTCACAAGACTTTTAAGATGTGATAGGTGTATTAAAAATGTGTTTTTAATGCTGAAAGATTCATTATAATCTATAGATTAAGCATATTCAACATCTCTGGACAGCACATTGTTTGTTTGTGAATTTGAAGTCTTAAAATGAACTCAACACACTGCAAGTGATGCCTGCAGGAGACTGATCCTAGAGCTGATTCACAGATACAAAAAAAGCTATCGTCTCTCTGAAAGCAACCGGGGGGATTTTGCTGGACTGGCCACATTTTCCAATCCATAGGTAGCTATCAACAAATAAAACTCGAACAAAACATCTATGACATGATAGTGCCCTCCAAACTCTACTATCACTATCAAAAAGCATGATGCATTTTGTTTTACTGTGGATTTTCTCTTTAATAGATATTAGACTATCACTCTGCAGGTATATGAACCACAGATATGTTCACTTAATATATCTTATGAGATAAATCTGAATCTGTGAATTTTAAGAGTGAGGACGAGTGACAACTGGTTGCTGAACAGGAAATCTTAAATTAGTAACTAACCTTAACAGGAGCGAAGAGAAAGGTGACGTGGATCAGAAGCTCTAATAAGCAAGTGTTTCCCTAATTGTCAAAAGATCAGATGCCAGATCAACACGCTTTTACTCACCTCCATCTGCAGAGATTTTCAGATTCCTCTAATTGCTTCGTCCTGTAGTAAAGTTTAGTGACAGCTAAACCGACGGATTAATCTTCTTCAAGGAGGATCAACGTGCGCTCAACGACAGCAAAGCGCGCACAGCTTGCCAGTGCGCACTACAGCCCGTTACGTTGGGGGTGCATTACAATACCTGCCCTGCGAGGCTGTGAGAGAACAACAAAGGAGGCAGCCTGTGTAAAAGAGAGGAAGCACGTCCTTCCTCGACCAACATCCTCCACCCGCGAGATGATTGCTCTTTGCCTCACAATGGGTCGGTTTGGTACTTTCATTCGAGTATACGCCTCTGCTCGTGCTGAATGGCGAGGGATATATAAGACAGAGGGTTATAATTAATCCTGCAAATTGAGCATTTGTCATAGACTCTCACTTAATAACCAACAGTGTAAAGAAAGTCAATCTAATCCAGTTGAGAGATGTTTCAAACAAGAATCAAATGTCGTTGAATCTGCCTGTGCAGAGCAATTCTTCGGTAAGGAGCAACAGGGGTTTGATGATAACTTCCTGCTGATTAACAGAAAAAAGAACTTAGAAGTCAAAGCACAAACTGCTTCATATGTCATCAAGTAGAAATTAAAAACATGATTACATGAATACATGATTGTTCTACATTTCTTTGGAGAAATAGCATGATTGCCAGCAGATAATGCAAACATAATGTCACCGAAAGGCCTGATTAAATTTGAGTCTTGAAGAGGGGCCGAATACACAAGTGCACACTTCTGTGTTTGCTTCTTTCCGACGTTTTGAGCACTGTGGCTGGTAATTCGGGTCAGATTAGATCACCACTGTTACAAACCAAACACATCATGTGGCCATTGGAAATTGAGTTACTGTCATGCAGCCTCTTTGGCAAAAGCCCAATTAGCCCATAGTGCAACTACACAGATGGTGAAGTAATGAGGAAAACCAGGAATCCCTGACTAGAAGGGCATGTCAAGAGTGTGTCCCTGATGATTTTAGGAGGTAGAGCGGACTGTAAATGATGTCCTTGTTTTCATGTGAATGTCAGCACACAAACATATTGTTCTGTTGTCAATAAAGAATCACAACAATGTGTTTTTAAGCTTTCAGCTCTACCGTTTATTGTCATCATTTTTTAATGACCACTTTCGACACAATTTTACATTTGCTGTAAACACACATTCTATATACAGTGAACATGTTTGCAAATATTTGCCTATGCTCACATCCAGCAGAGATGAGGTAAATTTGAATACATTTTCATTCACTTCATTCATTTGGATTCATAGTTTTCTGTAACTCTAATATTCACCCTCCTTTTTGCTCAGTTTTGGTCAACTCCTGAGAACAAACATCTGGCTGGTAAGGCCAATAGTCCTAACAATGTTTTGCACTCAGCAGGCTCACATTACCTCAGTCTTGGAAAGGGAGAAGTGAGCGAAGGGGGATCCACTTGGTTGCAATCTGCACCAACGCCACTAGATGTCGCTAAATCCCACACACTGTCCCTTTTTTAAGAGTCAATCAAAATGGTAAAACCAAAGCAATGAGGTGAAAGATATTAAAAAAGGGGATAATTCTCTGTTGGTTCATCACTAAAAGTGATTTTCATATTACACATAGTCATTTGAACGTTTTTTGGTATAAACTTATTAATAAGAGCAGCTTTAATGTATTTTCCTTGGCTTGTTGTTGAGAATGGATCCAACACATTTTGACTCCCAAATCGTCAACTACTGACGCTTGGTCAGTGGCTCTGAGCTTCAAACTATGATGCTCTATGTAGCCCTCGAGCGTCAGTTTTGGACGTGTCAGCGACGGAGTGTCAGTTTCCACTCGTTGCATCGTGTCTTTTTAAATTAACTTTGTCTTTATCTTTAAAGGAAGTTTGGTTTAGGCAACAGTACTACTTCGCTAGGATTAAGAAAAGAGCAGAGTTGATGGTAACTTGACTGGCTCACTACTGAGTGACTAACTACTCTCATGAGTCTCGTGCCTAACTACTCATGTGACAAAATATCACGGGACACGATCAGCGGTCTCCTGCATAAGTCCTGTGTTAGGTTAACCTTTCCACCCCATCTGGCTCTCTATAATGACGCAGGTGGGTGTAAGTTGGACTTATCAGAATTGGTTTCATGCATCGGTATCAGACGCTGAGGGGCACTGACCAACTGTTCGGCATTTGAAGAGTTGGGAGTGAGACCGGGTTGAGGGATCAGTGCTACAATTGAAATTACAGGAGCTCTCAGAATAAAACAATGCCCTTTTAATCTAAATTAAACCATGTAGGTTCACATTAAAATTATATCTCTCTTCTATCTCTTTCTGCATTTTAATTTCTAATTGTAATCATCATTTTATGATCAAATTAAGTTACGGTAAAATTGTTTCAAATGATTAATGAGAACTGGATAATGTTACTATCGATCTGTAGAGAGAATTAAAGTAGTTTAATGCTGTACAATGTATTTTCCTGTGAACCAAGGAAATGAATGTCAATGACTCTAAATGGATTTCTTTTATTCTTTATTGATCCTATTTAGAGTAGAGTCACAGCAATCCTTGTCTTAACTTGCGTTCTATAAATTAGTAGTACTCATCCACTGCCGTGTACAACAACATGCAATGAGCCGGTAACTGAACATGACCGCACACAGTATTGATTGGTTATTGATCCAAACAGAACCATGCTACAGGGATATCTGAAGTGATTAATAAAATAATGATCGACCAAATGTCACCTGTTCTTTATAAAACTGCACAACGGGCATGATGTCACGATCCAAAGACCAAATGTCAGTTTGAAGGTGAAGTGGTTAACCAAGGAAACTTCACACACAATATTTGTTATCATTTTAACCATACTGTTGTTCTTTTTATCACATTTTCAATGAAAAATAAGCATCCACACCGTTTATTCAGCTAATGTCGAGGTTGTATTGTATATTTTTGCGAAAAACTTAAGTCTATATTATAGCGTTGCTGCTTGTTTTGTTGTCTTGGGAGGACAAGGACTCAGTCGTCCAAATTCAAACCCTTTTACAAATGATGTATTTAATGTTGAAAATAAAATAAACAAGGCTTTATTTTGATACTGGCAGTAGAGACATTGAGGGGAGAGAGAGGAGAGATGACATGCAACACAATTACATGGACACCCCTTCTAAGGACAAATGTGCAGATATGTTGGAAAATGATTTCAGATGCAATGAAAGATTAAAGTTATTTTCTATTCTTATGGATGTGCAGGTTTCACTTAAGGGATGCCTAGGTGTGTTTACTTCAAACTTTATCTGTATCTCCAGACACACACCAGAGTATTTTATGATTCTAAATGAGATGATCATGAGGCAACCTCAGGCATGACTGCTGGGAATTTGCAATCAAATATCAATAAAGTTTGGGCCTTTCTACTGACACACAGGGCTTTCAGTACATATACAGTATATGTACTGTATGTGTGTATGTATATATATCTGTGTGTGTGTGTGCGTGTGTCCAAGATCCAATAATAGGCTGCTAGTTGAATTCACACAGATCACATTCGAAAGCAGAACATTTAAGGGCAACACACACTTGGCTGAATTGTTTTAATCAGCTATGTGATCCTTGTATCTAAATAAAGAAAACAACATTATGGGAATATTGATATGAAAATCAGATTCCCTTCAGGGAATCCACGCTAAAGGCTGAAAGGTGTCAATTTCAGAGGTGACAAAACTCAGTGACTCTTCAATCTCAGCAGGACTGTGCACCTGCAGTCCACTTAATAGAACTTGGGGGCTTGAGCCCATTACATCGGCCTTGTTAAATCAATACAGAGTGCTTCCCTGCAGGATAATAGTGTAAAGTGCAATGGCAAGGCAATTATCCTTAATTGGCGCTGGTTCTTTACCTGGGTTGCTCAGGTTCAAGGCAGAGATAAATTTAGACCGTTTGACCCCAGTGACTTTTTACATCTAGCGGGGACACATGTAGTGTGATGGAAAACATCCTGACAGATTTCTGTTGAGCTGAGGCCGAAGAGCTTCTGATCATTTAGATGTGTGTATATATACTGTATATATATATATACTGTGTATGGTTCCCCTGGGTCTTGTTATCATTTTCAAAGTTTCCATTGCTTTTATCATATGTATCTCGGTGGATCTATAATAGCGGGGCAATTTTGCTTGCTTGCTTTGAATTCTTAAGGGAAATTCTGAAAGGCGCTTTAGGAATGTTTCCCAGTGTTGCCATGCGTGCTGCTCTTGTTGTCATTACAATGACAGAAGATTGACCAAATTCTCTGCAGTCATGAGCCAAACATTTAACTCTAATTTGATTGTTTAAGGCTATTTTGTCCCAAGCCGGTATACAGCAGTATATTCCCATGGACTTTCTTGAATTTGAAATGCTTTTCTAATCCAGGGAATATTGTAATAATAATAATACTGATGAACTTTATTTATACAGCACTTTTCAAAACAAAGCTACAAAGTGCTTTACATGGTTCAACCAGGATCAAAACAATTCAGGACTGCAACGAGGCAAAGCAGTCACTGAAAACAATACAAAAACAAAATGGAATAGATTTAACTTTGATATGATAATAAAAGTATCGTACAATAAATTCAACAGGAAGCAGGTAGAAATATATGTTTAAAGGACTGACAAACACATATGACATTTGTCGTTTACAATATATCAGAATTACACTGTATTCCATTGAGAAACGTATTGCACTTTGTCCAGGGCAAGCTTTCTTAGGTATATCACACTGAAAAGTAAAACATTCCTACAACATCCATGTTTCCCTGTCCGTCTCTTCTTTACAGATTTCTCTGTCTAAGTCCTCCTGAGTTCGCCACTGTGCTCAGTCAAAGTCTATTTATAATCTATGAGTTGCTTCTGTTAAATGAGATTAATGTTGAATAGAGCTTGGTGAACATTAATGATGAGTACCTTAGGAAATTATACTATTAGGAGCAAACTATCAAGGCAGAGCAAATTAAAACATGCATTCATATATACAAAAATCAACAATTATCCAAATAAGGTAAAAAATAAGATACTGATATTCTTATTATAGTGAACGCCTTTGTTTCCCAACGACTTAAGTCATGCAGCTGAACCATAGGACTTGATTTCAGCTTCCGCCAGTATGTTAAATTAGTCTTTGTCATGAGCCGTCCCACCCGAGGTCCTTAGGCTGCCATCCAGATGGTAAATGAGATGAGCAGGGTCGGTAAAACTGTCAGTGGTGTCACGCAGCCCACGTACAGCATGGATCCTACACCACACAGTGCAGTCAAATAGGCACTCATCCTGCTGCACACAATCTTCCGTACTGCTGTGCAGAACTATAAGAAAGAGTGTGAGAATTAGTCAGTGTTTTGAGGCTCGATGAATCACAAATTGGCAGTGCAGTGGAGGTCTGCCGTCAAAGGGGAAAGGTCTTCATTAGCTCCAGAACGGCAGTCATTCGGGCCTGAAGTAACACTAGATGGAGCTACTCACCTGATGAATAAGTGAAGCCAATTTTCACTCCAGTGGACTGAAGCGAACAACTGTGCTGTGAGATTTCAGGTTTAACGACTACAGAGTAATCACACACCATCATAAGAACATTGACTGTGGATTAACCCGACTTTACGTCACTAAATGTAAACACTAAATCCATGGGGGGGGGGGGGGGGGGGACAAAACTGACGGCATTGAACCTAAAACCTCTGGCTTTTGCATGTGACCTTTCTTATTCAACAGTCTCCGGGATGCAAAGAGTCACACACTTGACAAGACTGGGCCTGACACACAATTAAAGATTCACCTAATCACTCTTAAATCATTGCTAAAAAATAAAAATAAACAGCTGTTGACAAGCTGTTCAGCCATAACATAAATAATGATTTATATACATTCAAAAACTAACTTAATTGGTTAAAAGTACATTAATTGATCTTATATTAAAGTATAGGTACATATCCAATTTACAGCGCAAACAGATTGTAGCTCAGCAAGAAAAGTTTGTCAGGGCAAACAAAAAAAGGGAATTTTGTGATAAAAATAGACTTACTAAACTACAATAAACCACTACTTTTGGAAGTTACCTTCTTAGAATGACAAACTCAGACTGTTGGAGCCTCATGTTATCTTTAATTGTACATTGCAATGCATTTTTTTCACAGGATGAGGACTGCGAATTTTGTGAGGAAAAATGATGTTTTAGTCTTTCTACTGACAGGAGAACGGAGACCCTACCTGGTACGTCTGGTAGCTGATGGCCATGCCATATCTGCAGTACATGACATAGTGTTCACAGTTGTACCACAGTAAGCTGTATGTGACTGAGCCCAGGAATTTCTCAGCCCTTCTGGCCACCTCTTCCCCGTCCAAAGGAGGCTGGCTGCACACTTTGTCCATGTGGTTGATCAGAATCTCTGAGCCATACGCAAAATCTGCCACCGAGTCCACTCTGACACTGGCAACCTTAGCGATAGCCCCCAGCAGGAGGCGGTTATTTGTTACCAGCGTTCCAATTGCAGATTTATTCTTGGAGAACACAGGCAGGATGTCCGGGATGAGATGAGCCACTCGGTCGTCCCCCAGGTAGATGCCAAAATGTGTGAATAATGTCCTGGGGACTTCCAATAAATCACCACGCTTGTAAAGGGACAGGTCATGTTTCGAGTCCTCCTCCTTTTTGGAAGCTACGAAGAAAAAGTTGAGTAGCTGGAAAGGAAACATGATGGCAGTGTGCTGCAAAGTGCCGGGACACCCGTTTTATTTCAGTCGGTGTTGGGAGGGGCGGTTGGTGGGATTAGATATTGGTCAACGTTTCAGTAAGATTTTGACAGAAATAAAGCAGCTTTCTCTAATCACTTTGCTGTGTTGTTGCTTTTTAAAACCCAGGTCTTGTTGTATTAAGGTCAAGGGTCCTCGTTAAGAAGGCTGCCTTGGCTACAAGTGAAATCCTCATTTAAAAGGTCACTCGTTGAGCCGTCATACTCAAATAAGAAGCCTTTGTTTTCCGTGGACTAGATTACTCTGAAGCCCTTTAAATTCTTTTCATCGTTATTCAGCACTTTCTTGGATATTTAAAAAAAAGAATAGATATATATATATATACAGTATATATTGATTGAAATGTCAGTCAGTACAGACAAAGTGAAAAAGACTCAGCAGTTTATTGACACTGCTTTCATGGGGTTGATTGAAATGTTGCTATTATTACTCAGCATGTTTTCCAGAGTATCGAGATGGAAAAGTGGATGACTGATCATTTTGATACAATAATAAATGTAAGTTATTAATCCATACAGGGATCATATTTTCTCTTTTGTGTTTTTTAATGAATTGATAGCAGGTTGATTTCCTGAGACATTATTGCTTGATATTTAACAGTGGTGGAAGAAGCAATCAAATAGTAAAAGGACCAATTCTGCACTGTAAAATACTCCATTACAAGTAAATACCCTGCAGTAAATTCTGTTTCTCTGAAATATAGGGAGTACATAACAACGCTTTCATTCACTTTGTTGACCCACAGTGGCTCGTCTGTTCTGTCCCATCATCAATCCAGGATCAGTGTTGGGAAAAATCAGGCTGTGCTGGATGGTCTGCACCTTCTCATATGAGATAAAACATTCCTTTCACCAGATTACCTTAATCCTGTTGGCTTCAGTCACACACTCATCATTAGACTTTGAGAAAGCCTTTTTCATCTTGTGTCTTTGAATCATTAGTTACATTTGCTGACCAGAATCCTGGCAAATGGGATACACATTTGCTATATTTAATTTAGAAAGCTGCTTTTTTTAGTATGAGAAAACTAGTTTGTCCCACAAAGCAAAGCAATCTGCAACATAACTAACTAACTAGAGCTTTTAGATAAATGTAGTCAAGTAAAAAGTTTGTGTAGTTGAGTAGAAGAATTAAGTCAAATAAAATGGAAATATTCAAGTAAAGTAGCATAATATTGTACTTGAGTACAGTGCTTTTATCCACCACTTGTCTGAAAAACAAAATGAGCATTCATACAGTGGCCAAATTCAGATGGTTCAGATGCCAACTGCACAGTATCAGAAATTAGAGGCACGTTCGAAGCAATAAAAGAGGATCAATGTCAGTAATCACCACAAACAGCTATTAAACATCTACGTGAGAAATTCTCAGGGTAACAATGACATTAGCATGGAATTTAAAGCAACAACAGCAAACAATTATAATCGGTGTAAAATATAGTGGAGTAGTGTCTACCTGCAGACAAAGAAGTCATTCTCCCTCTGTGTGTGTGTTGTAATCTGAGCTTTTTCTTGCTTAGTTCACATGGCTGGGTCAAGCCAAATGAATATAACATGATGTGTCTGTGCAGGACTAAATTAACATACCGCTACCGGTGTGAACATGGAAGCCAGGCAGAGAACAATTCATTCATATGGCAGTGCTAATATTAAGGTATATCCAGGTCAACTAAGTTCCTTTGTAAAACAATCATTGAAAACCAGAGACATCCCAAAGTCATTCATGGTGTGTGAACAACAAAGTGTCAACCTCGCTGTATGTTGTTCCTTCAGTCAGCTGAATCGATTTACCGTATTATGATATAAACTAATAACTGTGTCTTCTGTTGTTTTGTGTCCTGATACAGTGCACACAATGTAAGCGTGTCAGCCTGGCATCAGTGTCTGATTGCATCAAACAACAACAACAGCCCCAAAATGCATCTTGACATCCTGGACACAGCGTTCACAGAGAGTGCCCGTGTCTTCATGGCACTTAGAGAAAGAAAGAAACACTTTCCATCTGGTGTTTTTTCCACAAAGAGGCCAGTTCAGCAAACGTTCAGCCTTGTTTAGGTTCATGAGCCTGGCAGTTCATTCTCAGGTCAGCGAGGCTTTGTATCCGTCCTGGGCCTGTTTTTTTCCACATCATAAAACCAGCTCACACAGAGGTAGTTTAGGTAGAATTTATCATCTAATGTCAACATGGGGCCCACAGATGAAGCCTTATTAAGATTTATTTTATCACATGTATCTCAAGATTTGACCTGGAGTAATTGCCTGAACTATTATCAATAGCTACATACATGTGTGGTTGTAGTTTAACTGTGCAGCACACTGTCCAACATATTGGAGTGATAATACCAGTGGCCTTGAACAGTATGGAACTGCAAACATTCCTCAGTCACAAAAGCAAAACATTGCACTTGATACCACCCTCCTATTCACCCAGCAGTGCTAAAGAACGTTGAAGTGAAAGATCCATTAAGCTGTTGATATTTTGACCTTAAAACAGCAGACAAAGATTTCTCTTTTGAATGTGGGCTTCTTGCTAAAAAAAAAAGAAGAAGCCTCAAACTCATCTGATACAATAGACAAGGTGTATTTCTATGTAGTGTGACTCAGACAAGCACAACAGCATGAAACCATGAGCTCTGGTCAAGGATAGGTTACTGAATGGGCCTACTAGCACAGGCCCAGGGTCCAAAAGTATCAGGGGCAACTACAACTACAAAGAACTGCAAATCAGCTGCAGAAACAGAAATCAACTATGTAGAGACACAAATGACCACAAATAGACACAAAATGGCACAAAGATACAAACAACTAAAAGATTTGCAGTACAGTTGCAGAGACAAAGAAACTACAAAGAGACACAATTTGTAGAATGTAAACTCTGAGGTTGCTGAGCCCCTCAAAAACATGACCTCAGTGTCCTGAATAATGAGTAATAATTATAAAAAGTATAGTGGAATCTTCAAGAAAAAGCTATTTGAAAATACTCACCCTTCTTGCAGATTAGCATAACATTCCTAATGGGATTATTCCAGATTTCCCCCCCCCCCTTACTTTTGTTGTTTTCGTGCATCGATCTGTCTCGTGTCTCGAGTGTTTTGCTCCAGTTCTCTAAACAATAGGTCAGCTGCGCATTTACTTCTTAAAACTTAAGCCTGACGCTTATTTTCCTGCAGACTGCAGAAAGCAATTTAATACTCTTCTGTGTCTAAAATGTAAACTAACCAAGTAGAACAATTTTTATAAAGGTTGATTTTGTAATATCTGTTGATAACTCCACCAGTGACTCAGTTGTCTTCCTTATGTGCCACAAATGAACAAAGACATTTGCACACATCTTTTCAGTTAAATTTATTTCTTCATATGATAACGAATGATACCTTTACTGTTGCAAGTAGCAACTTTTTTGAGTACTGTTGCTGGTGTTTGTGAAATACGTCAAAATTTGACCCAGGCCGTGAAATTACTACTTTTGTTCAAGTAACTTTCGGTCATGGTGAAGAAGAAACACAGACGGTCGGTAGGGAGCAGGAAGCTAACAGAAGTCTCCTGTGTCAAAGTCTGACATTTTGTCTTGGATGGACAGTTTCAAAAGTTTAAATTTGTACTTACTATCTCAAATTTATGACAATAATTTACAATATCATCATACTGACTTACTAATGGGACTTTATTTTGAGTTACATGTGAGGGGCCTACAGATTTATTTTTCTTCTGAATTTTTCATTTTTTTATTTACCTGGCAGAAATGGGCCTCTGTATGTTTCAGATATAATGATATAATGATATTTAACAGACGTCTGCTAGCCAACTAAAGATGATTTCTGTTGAGGGCTTGTTTTACTTACAATGTGCCCATCCACTTTTTGTTGCCACATCTTTATTGGCGACACACTGAAGTTAATGTTTTACAAAGACATGCTGTTATAACGACATTTTGTCGGTAAGGAATGACTCATGTTGTCTTTTTTCTTTGATTTTTATCATGTGATGAATAAGTAGAGTAAATGGTCGTAGTTCTTACCTGGAATTAACTCTATTTGACTGACAGTCAAAGTCAATTCGAATAAAATGCCATCAAGTATTTGATCAAAAACGATATACAAAGCTGAGTCGTCACAACTTCCTTTGTCATAACCGGCACTGGGTTACACACATGCAGTTTATGTTAAAGCCACATGACGCTGTGTCCTGCTAGCTCAACTGCAGTCCCCATCAAATCTGGGAAATGATCAACGTTTGAGTCACAGTGTTGTCCTAACGCAGTGAGTGGGATGTTTGCATATGAACCCCTTATCTCACAGTGAGCTGAGGACCTTGTTCAGATAAATATCCCACAGAGTCGAGCAGTTTGTCATTCTCCAAAGAAGATTGGTGGCCAAAGCAGCATGGCTCCATCAATTATTACAACGGCAGGAGGACTCCTGCTACTTGTCTCCTTGACATCGGCAGTAAGTCAATCAATTTCGATTTTTCACTGCCACATTTTGCTTGAGTGCAAACATCTAGATCATTCTGTTGTTGTTTTTTGTGTAGCAAATCAGAGGAGACAACCTTGCAACATGCACCACAAATGACGGCTTTGTAAGTACAAATAATACAAAATAATAATACATTTTTTTCTGTGTGGATTGTATGTGGCTAATAAATGTCTTTGTACTTGCCCGATCTGAATTCAGGGAAAGTACTGTCCCACAACATGTGGCGTGACTGATTACATGCTGAGGTACAGGAATGGAGTCGAAGATGATTTGGAAGAAATGCAAAGGCAACTTGACACAATTGCCAATTTGACCCAGGGGGCTGAAGAAACAATTGTCTACATGAAAGATTCTTCTTTTTCAGCACAAAAGACTTCCCAGCCAGGTAACACACGTCACAGCTGTGTTTGAGTCCCCTTATTAATAGGACCAGATCATTTTGTCTGTTAGAGTTATTTACCTACTTTAAACTCCTCTGTACAAACTGTTAGTATATTCAAAGTATTCAAAAACAGAGGTAAGTGTTCTGAAACTGCGTTGAGATCATTACTGACACAGACTTTTTTATTTCAGACCCATACCACAAAAAATCAACAAATATGCTGGATGACATCATTCGATTTGAAAAGACCATCACTGCACAGGAACAGCAAATATAGTAAGTTACCAATGAGTTAGCAATGAAATCAAACCATTTGACATAAACCTTAATATACCAAGTGGTTGAAAGTAACTCAGCACATATCCTTAAGTACGGTACAATTTTGAGCTACTTCAATTTCACTCCATTTTGGAGGGAAATGTTGCACCTTTTATAATCAAATAGACTTATTTGACAGCTGTAGTTAAAAGTTACTTTTGAGATAGTGGTGTAAAAATATAGAGAGTACAAAAACTAAAAATGCTGGGTAATATGTATGCTGATGTTTGATGATACGATGGTGTGTGTGTGTGTGTGTGTGTGTGCGTGTGTGTGCGTGGGTGTGTGTGTGTGTGCGTGAGTGTGTGTGTATGCGTGTGTGTCTTAACTGTTTGCAGATTAGATATTTTATTTCATCACTTTTTTTTATGTGATCAGTGTATTAATGATGATGAATTGTTATAGGTTGCATGTGAAGTGTTTCATACCCACGAAGACATCAGAAATAATATTCAGATAAATCTAATGTTAATATAGAATATCAAAAAACACTTTTACTTGTGATACTTTACTGTTACTCGTCCCAGCCGCCCCCGCACCTTCAGGTCAATGCATGCCGCCCGTCCTCGCCCACACAGTCAGAACAGAACAGAGATCAGGGGGGCAATTTGCCGCCCACTCATAGACACTGGAACTCACACTCACTCCTGACATTTAACAGAAAACACTTAACAATTGTCTTTAACGTCTTTTTCCAAATTTTGGGTTGTCATGGGTTCCTTCTATTTCATTTTCATTTTTTCTTATTTTTTCCCTGAATATATTTGAGCTTCATGTCTCGTACTTCTCACTGTGTAAGAAACTGAGACGGGATTCACTCAGGATTACAGCTCGTACAACTCACATTTTCTCCCCTCTTTCCAGTGAACTTCAGTCTTTAATTTCATCCAACGAGAGGAGAATGTCAGACTTGAAACAACTCTCCATTCAGCTGCAGCAGAAATGCAGTGAGCCCTGCAAAGAATCGGTTGACATCCAGACCCTCACAGGAACAGGTAGAAAACAAACAAGAAAAATTAAATTCATTGACCCTCAGGTCATTCCCATTTCACAAGAGGTTTCTCAATCATGCCTCATCTGAACCACATTTGTCCTTGTTCAGTGTTTAGTTAGGGACTAAAAATCAATATGGTGCATCAATGCAAAGTAAACAGATTTTTTTCTATGAAATCTGTTGAGACCATGTTTCAAATAAGTTAATTCTCAGTGTTATAATTAAAATAAATTTGGACACAATTATGTAAAAAATAAATCCAGCAACCAAATAATATGTGACAGTTTTTGTATTGATTTACAAAAAACAGCACCAGTCTGGATGTACGTATAAGGTTTTGTTGTGACATATTCAATATGATGTAGAACTATAACTAACCTCTTTCTTCTTCATCTTCTTCCCTTTTTGTTTATCAGACTGCCAGGATATTGCAAACAAAGGTGCCACCACCAATGGCCTTTATTATGTGAAGCCAGTAAAAGCCACTGAGCAGTTCCTGGTCTACTGTGAGATTGACAGCTTTGGACGCGGCTTTACAGTGATACAGAGGGTATGCTTCACGTCACTTGTCTGTCTGTCTGTCTATATGTCTGTCTCCTGTCTGTTTTCACTGGCCCAAAATCTAATTTTCTCTGTGGATTAATAACATTGAACTGAATTGAATTGAATTAAACATATAAGGAAAATGGCTTTTTGCTGTCTTCACCTTGCACTGGATGGTTCCTATAGATCTTTTGTCAAAGAAATATAACTTAATACTAAGAAAAGCAAGTTGTAATTTGCCAATCCTGAAAGAAACAAACAGATATCGGGGACTGGCTGAAATGTATTAGGAAGGGAAGGGGGGGCTGAATCATATGTTTAGATTAAAGCAAGTGTCATCACCACTTTCTTTGGATATCACTTCTTCACATCCACAGAGACGCGACGGCAGCCTGGACTTCCACAAGGACTGGATCCAGTACAAGAATGGCTTTGGTTATCTCTCACCAGATGACACCACGGAGTTCTGGCTCGGTAACGAGAAGATCCATCTCCTGTCGACTGCTGCTAGCATGCCAACTGTGCTGAGGATAGAGCTCGTTGACTGGGAGGGCAACAAAAAGTATGTATGCACACAAACACACACGATAACGGATTAAGTAAGAGGCGAGCAAAGGGACTTGCTGAAAGGGCAAACATGACCTGACGAGGAGGTTCCCTTTGAAGAAGAAAGACAATGACTCAACAGTTTACCAAAAACTGATCCCCCCCCTCTCCTCTTTTTGGCCTCTCAAGATATGCCGACTACACTGCGTTCAGTGTTGGATCAGAGATCGACATGTACCGTCTGCAATACGGCTACTACTCTGGTGGTGATGCTGGAGATGCTTTCAACGGCTTTGACTTTGGCGATGATCCCAGTGACAAGTTCTACACGTCTCACAATGGCATGCAGTTCAGTACCTTCGACAAGGACAATGACAAGTACGCGGGCAACTGTGCTCAGCAGGACGGCTCCGGCTGGTGGATGAACAGATGTCACGCTGCACATTTGAATGGCAAATACTACCCGGGTAAGACCACATGGCTAAAACCAGTGCCAAGTCCGTTAATTGGTGTTCATTTGAATCATCTGTTGAGCTGCATTATAAGAAGAAGAAGAATGATTATTATTGTTTCATTTAATGATTGATATAATAATAACGATCATAATCATTTTATTAACAACTAGCCCCTACACACATGAGATAAAACTCTCAACCACATACATAAATAAGTACAAATCATTTCCACTCTAATCTGTCTGTGTTCTCTCCGTCTAGGTGGCAGATACACAGCAAAGGATGCAGGTGAATTTGGCTACGACAATGGCATTATTTGGGTTACATGGCACAACCGCTGGTACTCCCTGAAGGAGACCACCATGAAGATCATTCCCCTCAGCCGCATCACAGCGGGCGGTGGACAGCAGGCTGGGGTGAAACAGTTTGCCGGACTTTCCTAAAAAGTAGATGCACAAGCGTTTAATCTTTTTAGGGTGCAGTTAAGGTGTTCAGCACAACAGCACCGAAACCACCTTAAAGGGAGAGTTCATCACAAAATCTAAAATTTTCAAAATGTAATGTTTTTCCTCTTGCATGTAGTGCATTTTCTCAATCTAGATTGTTTTGGTGTGAGTCGCCTAGTTTTGGAGATATCGACCAAAGAGATTTCTGCCTTTTCTCGAATTTAATAGGACTACATGGCTCTCGGCTTGAGATGCTCAAAGTGCCAAAAAATAGATTTGAAAAACTCAACAGCAATGTCTCTTTCCAGAAATTGTGACCTGGTTACTCAAGATAATCTACAGACATTGTTGTGAGCAGTTTAATGTGTGAAGTTCCATGAAACTGCTCACAACAAGGTCTGTAGATTGAAAAGTAGCACCACCTGTGAGAGGAAAAATATGTATTCATGATTATGGGGTAAACTCTCCCTTTAATTGAAATGTCATATCTCCATTGAACCTTTCTGACTTCATGATGTGTAATGCTTGTGCATGTTTTACTGATCTGACGTAGCTAGACTCTGTTTGTCCTCAGTGTTGTTTTTAGCACTAAATAATGTCTTTTCTTAAAATAGTCATTACAGCATGACCTTAGTTTGGACTCAGTTGACACAACCAGTAGAGTTCATATGACAAGCAGCTGCTCGTAAAAAGAAGTAATCGAGAACACTACAAGATATGTGTCTGAATTGACTCTGTAAAAATGTTGTCATCGTGCACCAGAGCAACCGGATATATACACCTGCATGTATGTACAATACAACAGTCTTGAAATAAATACCATCTTGCATGTAAATAATGCGTCCGCTTCATTTGCTGTACAACAAATTCAACACCACTGTGGTAAACTAACTGTAACTATTAAAATGATTAGAGTTTCACAAATGTAGTATTTACATTATGAGAACATTATGAATTAGAGGGTTTTTTAGCTTTCTGATTTTATTCTTATATTCTTATAGATAACACACACACACACGCACATAAACATGGGAAAACAGCGTATTTGCTTTACATCAAAATGTATTGCTTTTTGCATTATTGATCTTGCTTGAGGACCTTTTAAGCAAATTAAATGACAGGTTTAAAGGAAGCATATGGCTAAAATCTATTTGCTTTATAAACAACAAGACACAAACAATGGCCTATTCACTCCATAAAATGAATAATTGAAAAATATTGACCGAGGGAGTGATCCTCAAAGTGCTTTTAACGGCCACTTGAAACAATTCCAGTATAAGTTTAGGAAGTATGTAATTTAATTATCTAAACTGAAGTGCTCTTCAAAGAGACTCTTCGTTGGAAAATAAAAACTTCTCCTTGAAAGAACGTTTAAACGTAGGGTAATGGGCTGCTCAGCATTGACCTTTTATTTATTTGGACAACAAATTAGTGACGGTTGTTTTTTATTTTCCTCATTAATACCCTAAGGTAACGCTGCGACGACAGGTTATTCACAATAGATAAACTTTTCTGTGGCCAACACTTGAAGACTAACTGCAGGTAGTCAATATAACTTTCAGTATCACTCAGGACACTAAGTTCTCATCAGAGCATGCCATGTTTATTTTGATCCACATTTCGACAGTTTATGTACTTTGCATCGAGTACTAGTAGTACTTGTCCTCATGCATCATCACACTCTGCAATAACTACATGTGGAGTCCAAATTCCAGTAGACAGTTGTGTCAAATAAGAAATACCTTTGTATGGCCTAAAACAGGGGAGTGTAATTGTGCAAAAAGGCTGATTTGGGGGCCACCCTCACTCTCCAAAGTCCCTAGTCAAAGAGTGTTTTTCAAAATTGGTCTCACATTAATCACAGTAAAAGTTGCAAGAAGAATTTTAGTCCTAAACCAGATTGTTTGGTTATAGTCCTACAATGCAGCGGCGTGGCCACCCACACACTTTTGTTTTGGGGCGTTGAAGGATTATATAACCATTAATCAATGTACTCTGTTAGGCAAACATGGCTTGGAACAGGAGGCAGGTAAACCAAACTTTGGCCTGTTGTGCTAACTGCAAGTTACATTTATTGTACCCAAACGTATATACAATGATTGTTAGTGAAAAAAACTGTGAGTCGCCTAGTTTTGGAGATATCGGCCATAGAGATTTCTGCCTTTTCTCGAATTTAATAGGACTACATGGATCTCGGATTGAGATGCTCAAAGTGCCAAAAAATAGATTTGAAAAACTCAACAGCAATGTCTCTTTCCAGAAATTGTGACCTGGTTACTCAAGATAATCTACAGACATTGTTGTGAGCAGTTTAATGTGTGAAGTTCCATGAAACTGCTCACAACAAGGTCTGTAGATTGAAAATTAGCACCACCTGTGAGAGGAAAAATATGTATTCATGATTTTGGGATAAACTCTCCCTTTAAATGAAATGTCATATCTCCATGGAAACTTTCTGACTTCATGATGTGTAATGCTTGTGCATGTTTTACTGATCTGACATAGCTGGACTCTGTTTGTCCTCAGTGTTGTTTTTAGCACTAAATAATGTGTTTTCTTAAAATGGTCGTTACAGCATGACCTTAGTTTGGACTCAGTTGACACAACCAGTAGAGTTCATATGACAAGCAGCTGCTCGTAAAAAGAAATAATCGAGAATGCTACATGTGTCTGAATTGACTCTGCAAAAACTTTTTAAAAATAATTTTAGTCCTAAACCAGATTGTTTGGTGATAGTCCTACAATGCAACGCCGTGGCCACCCACACACTCACACACTTTGCACCAACTACGTTAAGTTTTTGGGCGTTGAAGGATTGGATAACCTTCAATGTAGGCCTACTCTGTTAGGTAAACATGGCTCGGTACAAGAGGCAGGTAAACCAAACTTTGGCCTGTTGTCACTGCAAGTTACGTTCATTGTATCAAAACGTACACACAATGATTATTACTGAAAAAAAACTAAATGGGATTTATTTAATCATGTCATTACATTATATTGTGTAAGCGTGGTAGTTTTTTTTTATTTGTTTTGGTTGTTTTGCAAAATTGCATTGGCTTACACCTCCTGGCCGGCAGGTGGCGCCAACAAACTTCCAGCTGCGGTTGGTACTGTTTACTTCCGGGGCTTACGGTCACCGGCTTCTGTGCTGATGGCCATGTTTTCAGGATTGTGATACATTTTTGAGAGCGACCAAACAATAATCCTAAAATAAAAGTAGTTTCTTCAGCTGTGGTGTTTAGTCCGTGTTGATACCACCACGATGGCCGAGGTAAGCCGAGGTTGGAAGTCTTTTGCTGGCTTTTTATTTTGCTCCCGCTCAGGCCTCTCCAGAACGTATACCGTGTCGGGCCCGGCTAATTGCTGGATAGCGTTACGTCCACGATACGATTTATTGCCCGTATAACTTATATTTTGGAGTAGAGCCATTTATAAATGTTTGCCGGTTTTGTGTAAGTAAAATACAATGTTATAAAATATGACTATTTCATTGTACAGGATGTGCAGAAGCACTCAGTCCACACTCTGGTCTTCAGATCTCTCAAAAGGACGCACGACATGTTTGTGTCCGACCATGCGAAATCAATCGCACAGGATGAAGAAAGGTAATTTCGGCAAAATGAATACCTGTTTGAACTCCATTTCCTCTGTTACTACAAGTAGTGTTATATTTTATTATTCATACATCTTAAACTGGATAAAAAAAAATGTACCTTACTAATAATATTTATGGTTCGCGAAATAGTTATCAAAGTAGCTGATAGCCCATTTTAAAGATGTGTAACAAGGGAGAATGGACAGAAATAAGATGTCCCTTCTCATCTTTCTACAAGTCTCAATGTTTGTTTACTTAACACATAATGTGAGTTTATAAGTGCCACTTAAACTCAGGGCTGGGCAATATCCTTAAAGATCATTGATAAGGACATTTGTCCAATATTACCTGTAAAATAATGGGTTGTCCGAGATATAAATGTAATATATTGTGAGACTGTTTAATGGTAATATTGATCTTTTAAAATGATGTTTTTAAATTATCTGGCTTAACCAGTACAGATGAATAGTTTTTTTTTTTTTTATGTATATCAGTATAACGATTTTATCGATATTGCCCAATTCTAGTAAACTGTTCAAAGCAATCAACGGTGTATTGTTGTGCAGTACATCAGTCAAAAAATGATGCTCATTATGCTGAGTAGAGTGAGAAAATGATGCACAATTTCGTATCTTGTATTTGCAGCCACAAGATGAAGATGTGTGTGAAACTGAAAGCGGATTACAATGCAGTTCTGCACATGCCTGTCCTGAAAGAAGGGGACAGAGTGTCACAGCTTTCTGGCAGTATGCTCGGCCACCAGAGCTACACACAGCCAGGTGAGTTCAGTGTGATAACAGCTGATGATGGAGAAATACAGCCATGCAGACTTTTTATTCCCACGCTTCCAGTTTCGAGAGGTTTTGTTATTTATTTGGACCGATTTTATGAAAACGTCCCTGTTGTTGATGCTCAAAAGCTCATTTGAGGGGTTGTTTCTTTCCCCCCCAATGTGTTTCAGGGGATGACCCAGAATACCTGATCACCGGGACACATGCTTATCCCTCTGGACCTGGTAAGTACTGTGCTATTAATTGAACCAAGCTGCATGCATGTACTTGTGCTGAGCCCGCTCATTGGACTGCGTCAGCATTATTTGAGTGTTTTTATAGCATCACCTTTCTTTCAACAGGGGTGGCCTTGACTGCCGACACTAAGATGCACAGGAATCCAAGTGAGGGAGGAGTCCTCTCCATGGCGCTGGCTTTGCCACCATCACAAGCCAGGTAAACTTTTTTTTTTTTTTTTTTTCTTCCACATTGTTTGTTACTGGTCCTAATTTGGCGTAAACACTCAAGTTGAAGTTTCTCATATTTCTAAACAATATCCACGCGTTGTTGGATTTTAGGCAGGACGTAAGCCGCACTGCAGCCAGTGTTGGTGACATCCATCGACACGCAGGAGGAGCAGAGAGATCTCACCCCCAGTCGACTGCTGTGGTAGGTTGTAGCGTATTCCCACTTGATGAGATGTATCTCGTTTACACGTGCTGTAAGATCCCTGAGAGAAGTGCAAAGCGGACACAGAATTCTTTTATTTATTTCTTTTAGTCGCTGTTGGAGGGAGGCGGCACCAGAAATTCTACGCTCGCAAGGAAAGCGCCAACCATGCCTAAACCCCAGTGGCATCCACCGTGGAAGCTGTTTCGGGTAACTACAAACACTTTTAACTTAACACGCCGATGACAAAAGGAGGCCTGCGTCCTCTGCGTTATGTTCAGCAGTCGTGTGTTTTATCTTGCAGGTCATCAGTGGTCATCTTGGCTGGGTGAGATCCATCGCGGTGGAGCCTGGAAACGAGTGGTTTGTCACGGGGTCTGCTGATAGAACCATAAAGGTGAGTAAAGCTGACAATCACCATCATTTTCAACTTGTTTTTTTTATTATTTAAATTATTTTGTGAATAAAGATATCGGAAACTATAACACATGTAATCCAGAAGGTTTATCCTTTTCTTTGTCTTGGTGTATAGAAAAAATAAAGCTCCTTTTCGACCATGTGAACAGTAGTTTGACAAAGTAATCGTGACTCAAAGTCTTCTTTCTAACTCCAGAGCTTTTAACTACGCCTCATGATCTTCATCAGCAAACTAAAGTTGGCTCAGTTGTCACGAAGTCATCAAAACTGAGACACTTTAAACACTGATCAAGACTCGGATATGGTTAAATGAAAATCAACGAAAAACAAATATGATGTCTGAGCACCTTCTAAAAATGTATATTTTCCCCTCTCCTACCCTGGTAAATTATGTAATAACACTATATTTAATCTTTACAAATCGCCGGTGTGATTGATCAGGAATGTTTGATTACAGAGTGTACAATGATGCTCCTGTTAACAGCTACATATCGCACGTTTTCTTTCAGCGTTTATTGTAATGTCCCCCTCGAGACACTACTTCTGGAAATGTTTGATAATGCTCCTACTACAACATGAATGCTGTTTGTCTTGATAGATCTGGGACCTGGCCAGTGGGAAACTGAAACTCTCCCTGACTGGACACATCAGTACAGTGCGTGGTGTGGCGGTCAGCAACCGTAGCCCTTACCTGTTCTCCTGTGGAGAAGACAAGCAAGTCAAATGTTGGGATCTGGAGTACAACAAGGTATGACGTAATGGGAAGGAGGTTAATGTGATGGAGTCAGTTAAGTCTTAAAAAAAAATTATAAAAACAGATGATTTCTACGGTGGTTGGTATGGTCCTGACAATGTCAATTTGTGTATTAGGTCATCCGGCACTACCACGGACACCTTAGTGCTGTGTATGATATAGACCTGCATCCAACTATTGATGTGCTGGTGACGTGCAGCAGAGATTCCACCGCAAGGGTAAGCTCACACTCTCCAAGTTCGCTGTTGCAAACTCTCAAGCTTTCAGGCTGTGTCTCACGCTCTCACTCCGCCGAACCCTGTGCAGGCACGGAAGACGAGCAATTTAGCCAAGTCATCCGAATCTCATTCTCATAAGTAGTTCAGCGTCTGCTGGATCAATTCATTCAACTGATTGGACTTCCTCTCTGTCCCTGCAGGTGTGGGACATCAGGTCAAAAGCCAACGTGCACACACTAACCGGCCACACCAACACGGTGGCCACAGTGAGATGTCAGGCTGCAGAGCCACAAATCATCACTGGTAAATTGAACGCCGAGCGGAATTATTCTGTCATCGTGAAAAGTTGCAGCTGATTGGCTGGTTTTTAGCTGCTAGTCTGACAACTGGTTACCTTCTTGCAGGCAGCCACGACTCAACCATCAGACTGTGGGATTTGATCGCCGGGAAAACCCGAGCAACTCTGACCAACCACAAGAAGTCCGTCCGAACTCTGGCGCTGCACCCCAGACAGTAAGTTACATAACCCGGACATTTGGTGTTTTGATTAGTTAGCAGGGCTGTAGTCCAACACCAGCTCCATTTGAGACCAGGTCAGGACCAAGTCCAGAGTAAATCTAGTCCTTTTTCAAGACCATCATAGGCAGAAGTGTCTTTCTATTGCTAATCCTCTGCTCTCCTGCGTAACCGCGCACATAGAGCTTAGATAAAAGAGCATTTCTGTTAATGCCGGCAAATATCATGAATGGCAAATGTAGCAAGTTCAAAGTAGATTCCAGACCACTAAAACTTACTCAGTTAGTCCTGAAACAATACATTGATTATAGTCAACAGGTTAATATTTGATTAACTATTATTAAACTTTGGTTTCCATTTTTTAGGATTTGTTGCTTTTCTCAGTTTTGTATCTTTTAATGTAATAAATTTGGGGCTTTAAATTTTCCAAAGAAAAAAAAAAAAACTTTTCTGGGGCTTTGAAAACTTATTGCCATTTGTCCATTTTTTTAATTTCTTATTTTACAGACTTAAAGCCTAATCGGAAAATGAATCAGTAATAAAAAATGACAGTTGATCAAAGCCTTTTTTTTGAGTTATGAAGAACATCAAGATGTTTGACCGTAGAGTTTATAAAATAAAACAAATGAGGAGTTTATAAAGTGCTGAACAGGTTGTCATCCTCCTCCCTGTGTCCCACAGGTACACCTTTGCCTCTGGCTCGGCGGACAACATCAAGCAGTGGATGTTCCCAGATGGCAACTTCATCCAGAACCTGTCGGGCCACAACGCCATCATCAACACTCTGGCTGTTAATTCTGATGGCGTGTTGGTGTCTGGAGGTATTCACGACGAGCTCCACCGTCACTTGTTTTGTCTTCAAAAAAAAATATCTTCAACTTTGAATCCGGAATAATAGATTTATTTTTTTATTTGGGTTCGTGTCACAGGTACAGATGCAGGTGATTACAGTACTGGATTAGAAACACATTAAGATGATCCACATTTCTGTTCTCTCTGTAGCCGACAATGGAACCATCCACATGTGGGATTGGAGAACCGGCTACAACTTCCAGCGGATCCATGCGGCTGTGCAGCCTGGATCCCTGGACAGCGAGTCGGGCATCTTCGCTTGTATGTTCGACAACTCGGAGAGCAGACTGATCACCGCTGAGGCCGACAAGACCATCAAAGTATACAAAGAGGATGACACCGCTGTAAGTTGTACCGTTATATTTAAAGTTTATATTTTAGTGTTGGCTCCCAGGCAGCAGATCGATCATTTAAAAACTCTTGTTTTCCTTTTTGCAGACGGAAGAAAGCCATCCAGTCAACTGGAAACCAGAAATCCTCAAGAGAAAACGATTTTAATCGTTCATTATTTGCTCCTCTCGTCACAGTAACATTGTTTAAATTTTATTTCTGCCAAACCTCTTGTTGTAGATATACGCCCGTCAAGTTCTGCTTGCTACTGCTTTTTCATAACAGCGAATGCGTCTTTGACTGAAGCGACCACATTGTCCCGTTTTTTTATTCCAAAAACCATTTGCAGTCTTCATTGTACGATGTTAGTCCAATAAAGTCGCCATTTTGAACTGCGAGGAACCTCCCAGAGTGTTTGTTCTTGATGATGACGGCTCTCTGATGGCTCTGGTCCGTCTCATCCACCAACATCAGCCACTCTTCGTTCGCAGACGGACTGAGCTCTGAGTGGACCTGATTCCTGATGGGGTCAAAGCCTGCAGAAGGATATGTGGTGTGTTTCGAAATGTGCAGGTTTTACAGACACTGAAACAAACGGTGCCCTTTTTCTCTGGTTTGCAATGTGATTTTTATTTTCGCTCCGTTTAATAAAAACTACATTTTTCACATACTTTGCTGTTTTTGTTTTCTTTGTTCAGTAAAGACATGTTTGCGTACTTACCCAGGTATCTGTTGGTGACGACGTTCCTGTAGTACTTGCAGCCGTTGGCCTTGATCTCCACCCAGTAACAATAATCTCCAGGTGTCTCAATGAGCCCCACTGTGGTTCTGGTGTCACCAGTTGGGTGGATTATCTGCTCATCATGCTCACCTGTGAAACACAAGGCACAACAGAAGGCTTGAGTTTCAAAGTGCAAGGCTTAATGCTATGAAGATTAAAAAAGTTCAACCCAAAGTACAAGAAATACACTAAGTGCTATCCAGCCATGTAGTGGCACTGATAAGGAGACAGGCACCTCGGCTCCGGGTGTTAAATTAATGAGCTGTATGCTTCACTGCGTTTAAGAGACTAGGATCATTTGTTTATGTGTAAACCAACATCAGGCTTGACTTAAAACATTGCTGTTCTAACTTAGTCAAACTAAATGTTTAACAAATATACACCTAGATATGAATGTACTGAGTTGTAATTTATTGAGATAATGATATCTGATCCAGCTGTTTGACTCAGTATCACACCGATGTGCTAATTATGACGACTCCACACACATGCCTAACAAGGCGGTTATTCTAGTTTGTTTTGTGTTTCCTATCATATTTAGTGATTACCTGACTCGTGGATGTAGAGCTTTGACAGAGCATGGCGAAACCCTCGGCCCGGTTTCTTCTCCAGGCGAGGTTTCGATGCTTCTGGTTGATCCACCACCTCTCTTGGAGGTTCTTCAACTGCCAGGAGGTGACCGGCGTTAAACATGATCTCCTCCTCCAGAGACCTGAGACACATCTCAAAGTGCTCCTCGTCCCTCTCTGCATTTCTAAAAGGACACCGTTGATAGCAAGACGTGAAATATCTTTGTAGCAACATCAGTTTTCATCCATGTAACCTTTCGTGAGAGGATGAAGAGCGTCACCTGTCCTTTTTTTTTTTTTTTTTTTTACAAGGCCTCCTCACCTGAAGTCCACCCACAGCAGGCCTGCAGTGATCAGCCCCAGCCACTCGCTGGCCTCCCAGTTGTTGGTCAGCATGACCGGCACGATGATGACCTCCCTGGTGTCAGCATAGTTGAGCTCCTTCTTACAGCTGCGGGACGCCTGGTAGGCCGGAGTCATGAACGGACAAATCACCACAGCTTCCTCCACACCTGCAGCCATCCTGAAAACACACACAGAAGTGTTTTGATTCATCCAACTCATACATTTTACTCATCCCATCCGTGGTTATGACTCCTATGTACTCACGCGTCGTTTATGTTCCCCGTCACCCCTCCTTCGATATCCATCCACACTGGCAGACCGTCGTCTTTGAGGCGGGCGTATATGTTTCTTACCAGAGCCTGGTCATCCCACTGGTAGGAGAGCATAATGTGAGATGGCATTTTCCCTCGTTTTTTGCTGAAGTCTGCGAGAAAGCATTCCCGTATGAAGCTTGTGTGGTGGAGTTTTCTGGAGTTGCTGGATGAACTGAGACAAAGGGAGACTCTGTAGCTATGCTGCTTGTTTACTCGGGTATACAGCTCAGGTTACCTCTGTCGCTTGGTTACAGTGCTGGCAAACACCGATGGGAGGCTCCATGATGGCTACTAAGCCCCGCAGGACCAGTGAGCAACGACGATCAAGGTGCTGATAGAGCTACATGACCAAATAATGAATGTGAAATGGAAGGATTCCTATAATTTGGTTATGGTTTGAAATCCCTGTTATTCTTTCAGTGTATTTTCTTCAGTATATTTTATAATAATTGAGAAAAACTTTTGACAATTTACCTGAACCTTTTCCATGTTCTGTGTTTTTTTTTTTAACTTGATATAATAAAAGAAATAATTGCATTTGTAATTCAGTTGATTTATTGAAAATATATTCTATTTTTTTTTCATGTATAATGATTTGAAATGTTACAAAAACACTGTATGTGTATTTAAAAGTAATTTGTTTCTCTTTGTGGTTGTTTAATCCTTCTTTGTGGTCAATAGTCTCCTCCTGGTTTGTATGCGTCTCTTTGAGTTGATATGTTGTAGGTGAAGGCCAGGGGGGGCCTAACACTTTGGGGCCCTGGGCCTTTCAGTAACTCATCCATGATTTGAGCCCATAACTGTCCAGGTGAACTATATTGAATAAAAAAGAGTGCTTGTTTGTCTGTTTGGGGTTGTGTTGCATCAACAACTTCCACAGTGCAGTGCCTGCAGTTGTCATTTTTTACCAGAAGAGGGTGCCACCCCAATACTAAATGCCAAAACTGAACCTCGTTAAACGGTTGATTTATCTGATATATTTAAAGCACTTCACCAAAATCAGGCGGGCTGAATCACAGATTGTATTTGCTCACTTTTGTTTTTTGTTGTCCCTGTTTTTTATTTTTTAAATATATTTTGCATTTTTTTTCTGTGTATTTGTAAATTCTGTGTATGTACGGAGTCAAATTCCTTGTATGCGTACATGACCAATAAAGCTGATTCTGATGAGTTTCATCTTGAGTTCCTCTACTTAACCTGCACACCTGAAGATCTTCAACAGGTCAAACCCTGGATACTATGGCACGTTTCAGCACGCGGCACTGGAGGTAATCTCTCGGCCTCATTAAATCTGAAGCAATCAGGGCCACAGATGGAGCCGACCAGCGTGGGACGTGCAGCCTGCCAGGAGGTGTGTTCAGTGCGCACAGTTGGTGCTCTCTGGCCACTCGGTGCCACGATGTGTGACAAAGCAGCCCTGGGGATTGGCGCTGCTAGATGCGTGGATATCTAGCCTTCAAAATCACGCAATGAAGCTGCTGAAATATAGTGATGGAGAATGACTGCTGGCTGTTTCCCCGCGCGCAAAAAATGCACGGTGCGTTTACCTGTTGTCGTTTGGAGAAGGATTCTGAAATTGAGGAGCGTGACTTTGACATAATGTCGCCTAACTTCTACTCACAAACTAATAGAGGTTAAAGCCATGCGGAAAGGAGCAATGGGTCGCCAAAGTGCTGCAACGTGGTTCCTTCGGACGCTCGCGCTGTCGCTGCTTTGCGCGCGGTCGCTCGGTCAGGTGTTCAACCTGACGCTGTCTGTTAAAGAGGGCTTGCCCGCTAAAACCATCGTTGGAGATCTGGGAGCGGGGTTAAGCAGGCCAAGCACTGGATTCTTCATCTCAGAGAGCAGAGACTCTTACGTGTTCAGAGACTTGGAAATAGACGCAGACACGGGGATCATCTCCACGGCGGTGATTCTGGACAGAGAGAGCAGAGATAAATACGAGTTCGTGGCAGCCACTCTTACAGGGGAGATGATAAGAGTGAAACTAGAGGTGAAAGATGTGAACGACCATTCTCCCGTGTTTCCCTCGGAGGAGGTTGTCTTGGAAATCTCAGAACTGAGCCCCCCGGGGAGTCGATTTCACCTTGAGGGTGCTAAAGATGAGGATGAGGGTGAGTTCGGTACCCAGGGATACAGGATCACAGAGCGTGAGATGGGGGAGCTATTCCACCTGGAGTATCGCAGTGGATCTGAGGACCACCCGAGCCTGGATCTCATCCTCACAAGCAGACTAGACAGAGAAACACAGGACTTCTACTCCCTCGCCATTGAGGCCTTTGATGGTGGCGTTCCGGCCAGGACGGGGACTCTTCAGGTGAACATCCACGTCCTGGATGAGAACGACAACCCTCCCGTGTTCAACCAGACCGAATATCACGCTTTGCTGCCCGAGAACGCTCCAGTGACGTCTGCTGTGTGTCAGGTCCACGCCACCGACCTCGACCTGGGCGACAACGGCAGAATCACCTATGAGATCAACAGGCGGCAGAGTGACCCGAACGAGGTCTTCTCCATCAACGAAACCAGTGGGGTGGTGTATCTCAACAAGCCGCTTGATTATGAGACTCAGGCTTTTCACGAGCTGATCATCAGCGCCAGAGACAACGGTGCCCAGCCTGAGTACAGCAGCACATTTGTGGGCGTGAAGGTGCTTAACATCAACGATAACAGCCCCACCATCAGTGTGCTGTTTCTCAGCGAGACGGGAGACGCAGTGGTGTCGGAGGCTTCGGCGATCGGGGACTACGTTGCCCGGATCTCAGTGTCAGACCCCGATTTTAAGGAGGAGAGGGTCACCGTCACGCTTGAGGACGATGATGGGAAGTTCACTCTGAGGCAAACGGATGATTTTCTGTATGCTTTGTGTGTCAATGCAGAGCTAGACAGGGAAGAACATGACCTGTATGAGTTGAAGGTGCTGGCATCAGATTTTGGGAGCCCATCTCTGAGCAGTGAGATGGTGCTCCTCCTGAGGGTGACTGACACCAATGATTGCCACCCAGCGTTCGAGAAGGATGTGTACATCATCAGTGTTTCCGAGGACGCCCCTCAAGGGAGCTCCCTCATCCAGATGCGGGCCCGAGACGCTGACGAGGGCGTCAACTCGGATGTCAGGTACTCCATCCCCAAGTCCAACCAGGACAGCCTGATCAGCATCGACCCGGAGTCGGGCCTGGTCACAACAGCTGCAGCTCTGGACAGAGAGACGCAGACGGAGGTTTGGTTCCTGGTGGTGGCGGCTGATGGAGGGGAACCGGCTCTGTCATCCACGGCTACAGTCACTGTGCTGGTGGAGGACGTCAACGACAACGAGCCTGTGTTCCAGCAGCAGCTGTACAACGTGTCCATACCAGAGCACAGTGACGTTGGGAGCTGCTTTTTACAAGTATGTTGGAGAATGACAAGTGAAGAATGTGCACAAAAAAAAAATGTCTCACTTACCACATTGTGAATAATAGTAGTGCCTTCACACCAGTACACTTTTCAAGTTTTTGGGGGTCATTTTTAAGCCTTTATTAAAAAGTGTGTCGTCGAAAGGTGACAGGAAATTAAGATGTAGGGAGAGGAATGACAATGACATGCAACAAAGGCACCCAGTCGGACTGGGGACACGAGAATTACATGGTCAGAGTCTGAAACTCTTAGGCCGCCATGATGCCTCACACCCAATAAGATTTAAGTGATCAGAATTTAACTTTGGGTGGTCGAAGCTCTAAAAAATTATACTTTAAATGTTCAGCAACAATGTGTCTTTCCAGAAACTCTGTCCTGCTTACTCTTTAGAATCCACAGAACATACACTTAGAAGTATTTATTGTGAAATAAGCTGAATGACTGAAGACTACTCAGTCAAGTCAAGTCATCCTGGCATGTTCAGGCCTACAAACCGTGAGAGATGGACTTGTTCTGACAAACAAGAGGCGTTATTATATTTCACGTCAGCACAGATATTTGAAATAGGTCTCTAATCTTCGCTTTATTTCCCGTGAAATGCTGGATCGTTTTACCTCTAAAAATGTTCAAATCATTCTTGCCATTTTTCACAACGACACAAGTAGACATTGCTTTATTTTAAAAGGGTCACGTGGCAAAAATCTAGAGAACCGACTAGTTTGGTTTTACAAAAAGTTCAGGATTTGAGAGCAAACCAGAGCAATTTAAAAAAGTCTCCAGTGTGATCATTCAACATCTTATTCTCACTGTCTCTTTTCTACATTACAGACAAAAGTAAGCCTTCAGTCTGACGACACAAAGACACCAGTGTTCGTCCTAAACACACAGAACACAACAAACACACCCTTTCCAGTTCAGCACTGTGACTTTAATGGCAGTTGTGATGCCTGGTACAAGCTGAAGCCCATTACAAAAGATACACTTACCAATGCCTTTCCTGTAAACATAACAAACAGACTGAATATTGACTATATATAGAGTATATCAATATTTTTGCAATTACTGAAACTAGGGCCCTCTTTGTCGAAACTCTACACACGAAAAACATTTTCACAAAATAACGAGTGTGGTTGTTAATTGAGAGTTATTTGCAAAAAGTGTGTTTTTAGAATTTTAAACTTAAAGCAGAACCTGGTCAATAAATAGGCAGCATGAGTTATTTGTTTCAACAATTACCAGTTTTTGTGTTTTGGCAATTGCAAAAAAGGTTAAATCTTTATCCACTAGACTGAAAAAGGACACTTATAAGCCTGAGTTTAAGGGTGTGTGTTGTTTTGCATACGCACTTAATCCCATTACTTTTAGTTCCGCTTTAAAAGTGAAGAACTCAGACTAAGCATACTCACCCTTACTGTGCAACAAATAGCCAACAGTGGATCTCCAGCTGGTGTATGAAAGAGCTCAGACTCTTTATCACGGCAGAGAAGTGAGATAAACGTGAGAAGTGAGAAAGAAAGCAACTAGACCAGCTTTCATAATCAATTAAGATTTAGTTTCAGATTAACCATTTAGTATATACAATGTCAAGAAATAGTGACAGATGCCTGTTGCAATTTCCCACAGATTAAGGTGATTTTTCTTTTCTTTTACCAACAGTCTAAAATGCAAAGATAATAAATTTACAATAATTTAGAATAGTTTTCTTGGCAGTCCTAAAAAGATATAAAGTTGGTTCAAAAGTCAGTTTGTTAGTCAGACCTTGACCCGTGTCTGTAAAAGTCCCTCTGATCAGAGTTCATAAACTCTGAGATGATATCAATCTTTATGGCTGGAAAGTGAGCGCTCTATCCGGTCTCTTGTCAGGCGCACGGTGAGACATGAAAGGATTCCTGTCCGATCTGAGGCGTGTCTTTACTCTGCAGTTTGGCCGCCTCTTGTTTTCCACTTCAATGATACTCTTCACTCTTTGATTCTGAGGATTTTTTTATGCTTTTGTTATGTTGACCTTCTCTGGCAGATCAAGACGAGTATTGTGATTCACGATTACGACGGAGGTTTAACATTGACAGACGACGCTGACTTCAGTGCGGCTCTTCTCTTGATAACAGATGTGCAATGACTGGACAACACGTTTTAATTTAACAATGTACATAAAAAACTGGTGGAAGATATTGAAATATATATTGACACAGTCAAAAGCTCTGGAAAAAGCTAGTAAGCGTTCTTCACATTGACAAGTCACACAACTTCAAAATCATTATTTATTTAACATGGGCAATACATGAAGACGTTGTTACATTTAAATACAACCGATGCATTGTATGTAGGAATACTAGCCGTAGCTAATTAGCAGACATTGTCCCTGGTTTGGTTTTAAAGATATAAAAACACATAATACAACATCATTACAATCCTTTGGCCACAGTGAGGTGTTTGAGGGCAGATTGTCTCTTTCCACTATTTGTATTCAGTAAATCATTGAATATAGTAACAGGATGTTTGAGTGAAATCTATTTCGGATTACATAGGATTCCCTCTTCTTGATACTTGTATTTTTTCTTTAATGTTCCACTAATAATGGTGTTTTACCACTTTTTAGGTTGTCGCCACAGATGCAGACGGCCCCTATTTTGGCACACTGCTCTACTCTCTGTCTGACGGCTTTGACATGCAGGACAAACACCCTCTCTTCCAAATCCACCCACGGACTGGAGAGCTGTGTGTCTCTCAGGATATCGACCGAGACTCGGGGCAGACGGTCCACGACATTCTGATCAAAGCCGAAGATCCAGTGAGTGGACTTCATTTAGGAGCAATTCGTTTTGACGTATACTGTTCTTACTTGAAGCATCACCATTTACTCAACAAGGTTGCATTTTACTCGCAAACTGCAGCTTTGCATTACATCTCTCAAACAAAACTCTCTTCTTTCCTCACTTTTCAAATGTCAGGGGGGCCTGAGCGCTCAAACCTACGTGCACATAGAGGTGGAAGACCTGAATGACAACGCTCCGGTGTTCAACCCTGACGAGTACATCATGAGCATCAGCAGCCACACACAGCCCGGCGCAGAAATTCTCAACGTTATCGCTACCGACCGAGATTCTGGCAGCTTTGGACAGGTCACCTACGATTTCCTTCCCGGGGACATGTCCAGTTTGTTCACACTGGATAAACAAACAGGTAGGCTGTCTGTCCCAAGTCTGGTGGTTTGGGGGGCAAAACACAACAACACTGGATGCAACACATTAACAAAACTTTAAAAAAAACTTTAAAAAAATCACAAAACAGCAAAGGTAGAGACAATAACTCTTGTTTCTTATAGACTACCTGGGCCAACGTTTTTTTTTTTCAGATTTTTTAATGTTTTCTAAAATGCTGTGGTTTAAGAAATGTCATTAAGTTGAGTGCAATGTTGTGTTTTTCCCCTCTGAGCTACCGTACCTTTGACATTTCACCAGTCAATGAGCCTTTCATAATCGAATCAAAACTCTGCCCAACATATCAACACAACAATTACACAACACTGTCAAATAAAGGTGAATACCCACCTGCAAAAAAAAA